>NW_027117875.1:0-56526 GCF_038497905.1 Lipomyces japonicus
CCGCAGTCAAGTTGACTGCATCTGTATTATTCTTCAAGTGAACATTAAAAAAAATGCTTCTTCGTCATCATAGAATAACAAAGGTCTTGCCGATATTACAAATACCAAATTAATTTTAAACAAAATTATCAAAAAATCGTAAAATATAAATCGCAGCACCTAGGATTCCAGCGTGGTTTCCGAGCGCGGTATACTAATCGGGCAGCACTTATTAGAAGGGAAAAACCAAAACCAAAACCAAAAAAGAAAAACAAAAAGAAAAAGAAAAAGAAAAAGAAAAAGAAAAAGAAAAAGAAATAACTGTAGTTCCTAGATTTTCTTGAAATCTTTGTATACACCTGTTAAAGTATTCTTAGATGGATATACAACATAGTTCAAACTTAATTTTTTTTTACTAAAAGGCAATCGCGATGAAGAATCACAAAAAGTATGTAACCTTTTCTGCCAAACGACTGGTTACGAAAAAGCAGTAGCCATTCGCTGTCACGAATTCAAAGATCAGGCATAATTAAATAGATCATTGATAACAATGGCTGCGGAACAGCGAAAGTTGCTCGAGGTAGGCAAATCGTAAAAACACGATGTTTGATGAGAAGAATGCACATGTACTAAAAAACATTTTGTTTTATTATAGCAACTGATGGGTGCAGATGCGCTTGCGGGCAAAGTTTCTAAACGGCAGGAACTTTCACTTAATGATGCCCGTGTTTGTAAAAGCTACCTGGTCGGCACCTGTCCGCATGACCTGTTTACAAACACAAAGCAAGACCTGGGCCTGTGCCCGAAGATTCATTCCGAGGGCATGAAAGCCGAGTATCAACGTGAAAAGGAAAAAGGTCGTGATTTTACGAATTTCGAAATTGATTATTTAAGAGACGTTGAGAAATATATCTTGGATTGCAGCAGGAGGATAGATGCCGCACAGCGAAGGCTGGAACGAACGCCAGATGAGATTGCGCAAACGTCAAGCTTGGTAAGGGAAATGGAAGAAATCAAAAGTTCACAAGTCGTTTATACTTGCTATTATGAGAGAAATACTAACGATAAGGTTTAGTTAAAAGATATTGATGAACTAAATGAGGGCATTAATGCGTCCGTAGCGGAGATTGAGATCTTGGGTGAATACGGTATAATTGATCGGGCTTTAAAAGAATTTCACGCAATCAAAGTTAAAATTCATAATCGTCAACAGAAAGAGAAAGAATTACGAATAATTAATGACAACATGGGATTATCCGGGCATCAGAAATTACAAGTTTGTGATGTTTGTGGCGCATACTTGTCCAGGTTGGATAATGATCGCAGATTAGCTGATCATTTTGCTGGCAAGGTATATTTGCACCCTTTTGTTTTTCTTATTAATTTGTCGCTTTTACTGATGACTCTTTTTTTTTCTGGCTATTGTTTAGATGCATTTGGGTTACGTACAAATGAGAGCTACGTATAAAGAATTGTCTGAACGACTTTCACATGCCTCGCAGTATGGACGGCCGGATAGAAGAGGACAAGATCGAGATCGGGACCATGACAGGTGGGCAAGAGGACGTAGTGGCCGGAGAAGGTAAAATGTATAATTTATCATCACATGTACTATAGTCTATAAATACAATCTTTAAGTGCTACAAAAAAAAATTATGTATTTACATATTTTATAATTCAACCTATCGCAAACCCCCCTGTAACTCCGAAATAATGTTCAACATAATGCAACCAGACAAAAACTAAACTTTTTTTTTGCAAACCCCATGAACTTTTTATGCATCACCGTCCTCGTCTTCGTCCAAATCAAACTTGCGCTTGCCTGATGACAACTTATACTGCGCGATTGTCTCTCCGGCGACTTGTTTTCTAACTTTGCTTTGCATCCGCTCAATCTCTTCTTCAGCGTTCGTGGCATCTTCAGCTGCGTATTGCAACACGAGCCGCCTGCCGAGTAAGTGCACTCCAGCTAATGACTTCATGGCATGCTCAGCCTCCTTAGCTGTGACAAACTCAGCAAATGCGAAACCACGAGCCGTGTTGTCGAATTTTCTGGGCATTCGCACGGTTCGTAATTGACCAAACGCTCCAAACAATTGACGAATATCTTTCTTGGTGGCTTCAAACGGTAAATTTTTGATAATGATCTTGGTCTTCGGCGCACTTGAAGCCTTGTCTTTTTTGCTACTGCTGGTCGTTTCTGAATCCGAACCCCTCGTGGAAGTCTTGACCTGAAGTTTATGACCATCAAGAACAAAATCCGACATTGTCCGAACGGCAAGATCGGCCTGCTGCTTGGTCCGGAATTCAACAAATCCAAACCCCATGCTAAGCAATTGACCATTGTTTTTGACATCTTTCTTCACCTTAACCTCAGCCCGAATGAACCCGTCCAGTGGACTAAAGACCGATGCCAATTCTGACGTTTTGGTCTTGAAGTTAAGATTCTTTACAAACAAACTTACACTGCCAACGCCAACGCCAGATTCAGTATTCTCCTCGGTAGGTTCGATAATGTCACTCATCGATGGTAATGCCTCCTTAACTACTTGATGTGCTATTGCAGATGGAGCAACGGGCAATGAAGAAAATCCCTCCTTTAATAGCGTGCTTGGGGCCTTTTCAAGATAGATAATTGAATTTTTAAATCTTCTATAAGCAAGTTTCGTAAACGCTGCTCTAGCATGTGGTGCGGTGGCGAACTCGACAACCGCAATCGTGTTGCTCGGTGGCATCAACACCCGTCGCACGTCACCGTACTCAGCAAACATGTTTCTTAACTCTTCCACGCTCGTATCAAACGGAAAATTCTTTACAAGGATCACGGTATCACTCTTTGCAACTTTCGTATCACCCAAGGCGTTAAGGTTCAAGCCGACCGACTCGAAATATTTCTTGGCATCATCGATAGCATGAGCCTCAGCCATGGCTTGACGAACACCAGCCTCAGTCGATTCCGGATCAAGCAAATCAGCTTTGGACACGCCCATTTTCTGCGCCAATGAGCTGACTACTGCATCAGTATTCATGTAAAGACTGCTCCAAGAAAACTGGCTACTGGCAGCGGCAGCTTTTCGTCTTAATGCTTGTTGCTTTTTTAATGGTAACTTGGCAAATTCAAAGTCATCCAACTTATTTTCCCGTTTAGGTTGGCCTGGAAGAACATGCAATAAACGGCCTTGAAAAGATTTCTTGTCTAACGTTTCAAATGCCTCAGCAGCTTCATTACCATTGGTAAATAAAATGTATGCAAACCCTTTTGAATTATGAGTTTCCGTGTCGACAGGAATATGAACCTTTTTCAAAGTTAGCATGCAGTCAAATTGCAAAAAACAGCACCCTCAGCAATTTATATCTATATCAGAAATTCTACTATCTTGGAAAAAAAAGTCAACATCCGCCGAAGCGTTCAGTTGTCCCTATCTAATCGAGGTTCATCATAAAAGATAATACCGAGGCCATCATCGAAAAAAAAAAACACATACTTCTTCAAGTTCGCCATAACTTCCAAAAAGTTCTCTAAGATCATCCTCAGAGCATGCGTATGATAAATTTCTAATAAAAAGCCTCTTGCTAAACCGGATCTTTTCCAAATTGATTTCTTGTTCAGTCTTTTCCGGTTCAGGTGCGACTTCGACTTTCTGTTCTTCTTCATTGGCAAAAACAACAGCAGCAGCAGCACCATTCACAACTTCAACAGACCCATCTTGTTTCTCTGACTCTTCAATTGGCCTTTCGGCCATGCGTTTCCGGCGAGCTCGTAGCCATTCATCATCGGAAACACCTTGTGTAGCAAGATTATCCTCCTGCTTATTCTCGCCAATTAATTCATCGTCCGCACTAACAGCATCAGAAACGTCATCAAACTTAGAGACCGATTGACTTAAAATCTTATTAGATTGCAGAATTTCTTGAGGATCTTCATTTAAACGTGAGCCTTCCACTACTGGCGGTGCACGTTCAAGAGGAAGTCCAGAAATATCATCGTTCGCCCAAGTCTTTTCGTTAACTCTCGGCTTCATCGCGTTCAAGTATTCAACAAGTTTAGAATCTTCTAACGGCTTGTCGTCTTCAGTTTTCCGCTTCTTATTTGGCTGAGCAGAATCAAACTTGTCGCCAGCTTTAGCAACCACGTCAATGACTTGAAATTTTTCATTCCGTGGCTTGGGAACAGCAGCATTATTAATCTAAAAAAAAGTTTGAATCAGTACAAATTGCAATTCAAATAAGTGTCTCGGTAAGGTGGCTTACAGCTTCAGCAACAGCAACGTCAATCTTGGCCATGCCAATGAAAGTCTTGTTAAAATATTTAACAGCCTCATCTGCATCTGCAGACGAACGATAGCCAATAAAACCAAACCGTCTCGATTGACCATTACGCGTGCGCATCAATTTACTATCCGTAATAATGCCGCCATGATCAGCAAAATGTTGACGAAATTTTTCGTCAGACATTGTTAGGGGCAAGTTCTTCACAATAATGCGAGACCTGAAAACGTTCACAATTAGCAACCACGTTAAAAATAAATAAAAAAAAACAAGCACCATAATTATATTACATCTTGAATAAGAAGTCTGAACCGCTAATAGTAAATCAAATAGTGATTTTCGTGAAGTAAAAAATCTTACACAAAATCCATTCACTTCAAAAGGAAAAAAAAATTTACTTGAACGAAAAAAAAAATGTAAAAAAATTCGTTGGGACATGTCAAAATTAAAAAATAACCCTAATTAGTCACGTGATTTTAAACTGAATAAAAATAGGGTTTAAGAAGTTTAAATAATTACATAACTATGCTGTTATCCAGGCAGGTTGTCGCAATATAGGATGTATCAATTATATCCAAAGCATTCTTGCAGGCAAGTTGATTTTCATAATACATTCAAACTTTTGTTGTCATTTCGGATATGGAAGCACGTTATATATATTCATTAGATATGCACAAGCGTCGGCCATTGAACCTTGACTATGATAGCTTTAGTCAAACTTGCGCGCCATTTGCGCCTCCTCTTGATGCTAGTACGGAATTGGAACTTGATTGCCACGACAAAAATAGTAAGAAAGAAGATCAAGGTAGAGCACGTTTTCCGAGCTCATTGACATGTTTGAATATTCATGCACCGCCTTCGTCAATAGCCAGTTTCGTCAATGCAAGCCACAGCCAGTCACGGGAATACAGGGCGTTCGAGAGTAACAGCGTAAAATCGTTGCCAGATACATTGGATGCAATCTGCAAGGTAGTTTTGTTTATTTATAGTTTTTTTGTTTTTGCTATTATATGACGATAATTCGTCGACCGCATCTTCGTTTCTTTGTTAATACCGTTTTATATAGTACCTGAATTGTGGAGCATTAGAGGAAAACACCGAAATAAATTCGATGAAATCTTCTGATTCCGACAAGGAAAACATTGATCCCGCCGAAGACAAGAGCGACGTGTTTCAATCACAATCTAATAATAAGTACATGGCTGATAACAGTGATTTGCTTGAATTTCAAGCGAGTCTTTATGCCAATTCGCCGCCTTCTTTCGATGTTAGTCTAACAATGTCAGAGATTGAGTTTCACGGACAACCAGTTGCGCGACTGGCACTGAGCACGTCGACTATGAAGAGAAACGCTAGTAATGAACAATTAAAAGTTGACAATGTCGTGCAAGAACAAGATCAAACAGAAAAGATAAATTTAGTACCCCGTGATGTGGCAACGGCGGCAATTCCATCAATAACAAGTCATCGAAGGTTCATCATAGCCAATTTTTTCACGACACACTATTTCAAAAGAAAGCTTACCGGGAAAGGCAGGATAGATGTTAAAATTAATATTGATACTGAAAATGGGTTTATTGGCGGATCCTCTTTGCCAGGCGAAATTGTTTTGAGAGTTAAAAAACTTAAGCAAGGCAAAACAATTTTTGTTGCAAATTTCGAGTTAATATTGATATGTTATGAAGGTATGGATTGAGTATAGGTGGTTTGTACGGCTTACTAACTTTCGGTATTGTCTTTAGAATCTAAGAATGCAAAAAAAATTATTGATTTGCATAGGTTACTAGTATTGAGTAATTTCGAATATTCAAAAGCTGGCCAGGATGCATTAAAGCTTTCGCCAGACGTGAAATTACCTGTTGTTTTGGGTCCCGGGTATTTTAAAAATTATGCTTATCAAATTAGATATATGTTGGTCGCAAAATTGATTGCTGATTACGGCGGTAAAGAAACTCAAGTAAACGTTTGCAAGGAGATTAAGTTTTTTAATTTGTTCAAGATTGGACGCAACAGTTTTTATCCTGCTATTATTAGACAAGCAGAAAAACAAGCAACGTTTAAGTTTTCAGGTAATGGGCCGGTGCTTATAACCGTGTCTTTGGATCAGGATTATCATGAATCAGGCACTTTATGCTATGTTCAAACCACGACACTTAACTGTTGTAATCGCACGATTTCAAAATTAAAGATGAGGTTGATTCAATCTATTGAGTATTTGCAAGGCGTACGTTAGGTTTTATTTTATTTTATTTTTATTTTTTTTTGCTCCGGTTGGTCATGGTATTATAAGTTTTTACTGACTCGTCGACGGCCATTTTAGTTTAAGAAGTGGAAGACAGATGAAACCGTGGTATCTAAATCGGTGGTGTCATATTATCATTCAGGCTGGCCATTGATTGAATCTGGAAGCAAAAAAACATTTACGAGTTCAGTTCAGATACCCCGGTTTGCAATTTCTATTGATCATGTCTCGTTTAAAGCAAACTATTTTGTCGAGGTTGCAGTTGGTGGCTACCTGGGGCAGTATGTCACTGCTCGATTGCCCATTAAAATACTTTACAAATTACCTAGTATTCCTGAAATTTTGGCAACTACCGCATGCACAACAAACTCCGGACGGCAGCCGTGCGAGTCGAAATTTCAAGTTCATGAGGACATGCCAGCAGGAAATTTAAATTTAGATACCAACGCGGATGTTCAATTTTCGAAAAATTTTGACTCGGTTAAAGTTGCAGACAAGGACGAATTCGAACCAAAGAAGGTTCAAAATGTAAAATTTAGAAATGACGAGTTTCATGGTGACAGGTTCATTTCTCCATTCTCGTCAGTGACAGAGACAACTTCCATCAACCAGCGCAGAAAAGTTCGAGTTCATTTAAAGAAGATGCTTAGCATGCAAGCTAGCAGTGATAGGTTTGTGAAAGATAAGAATAATACCCGGATACCTTTTGTTGCGACATGGTCTGACCAGTTCGATCCTAGTATTGAAGGCTAAACTATTTGCTTAAGAGCATATTTTATTTTTATTTTTATTTTTTGGAAGGTCTTTGCTCATTAGTTGCATTCTTGTTATTTAAATACTCTGCATAGAATGCATATAAATTTATTAATTTTATTAATTTTAAAATTACCGGCTGAGAAGTGATGTCAAGCGTGGGGGATTGTAATAATATACGTAAAATAAAGTTCGGTGCTGTTTGCACGTTCCTTTGTATCGATTGAAAACAGTTGTCCGAGTGATTTCATACAAACAATGGTTAGGTCACCTAAAGCGACGCAAACAACAGGGAAAGAGAATATCAAGCCGGTCAAGGAGACTCTAAGTTCAGACTATAAGGTCAGATCAGAAGATTGGGATCAAGGTTCGACCGCGGCGGCGTTTAATCGTGACCGTGATGAAAACGAAGTTGGCATGAAGGAAAGGATACATGTCAGAGACCAGTCTGATTGCATAAAGGTAAGGTATTTAAGAATTTAAGCAAAACCTATTTATTTATTTTTTTATTTATTGGAGTTAGAATTATGAAATTGAAAAAATAAGAACGTTTACGTCATCATGTTGCACGACAGAAGTTGCTCGAGTTAAAGATGGAAAGAGGTTTGTGGTCCAGATGGTAAGTAGATTGCATCACATGAATTTTAAATCATAATGCAGAGTGTCTGTGGTAACACTAATGGCGAGTAGGTTGAGAAAAGCGGGCAGGAGTCATGGCGGAGTGCGCTGCGGACCATGTTGATGATGTATAATAGTTTGCCAGACTTGAAACTGGTGCTGAAGCCAACGAGCGTGTTTGAAGATGCTAGCATGGTTTATTTTGTTTTTGAATATTACGAGCCGGTGGGGGTTGTCTTGGCCGGCAGCGAGGACGAGAGCCTACAGCACAAGGTCAAGAGCGAACTCGACCGCCGAGGTTACAACCTGCGGCGGTCCACCGCACAAATGCTACAGGTCGTCGACATGGCAGATGGACATCAAAAAGTTTTAATTGAACCGAGCAAGATTGCGACACGGGGAGAACTACGTGAAGTTGGCGGTAGTGTCGACACCGGCGACCATTATGGGCCCGTTGTTGATCATGACCTGCAGAAATATTGGATCGAGCTGACAGACCTGCCTTACATCCACAGCAGCACGTCGCAATGCGAGATTGAAATATTTGAAAACCAGGTCGACGTGGAATTTTTTGTTGACCGTGAGCGGTGGCATGTTGAACCCGGCCATGGAGTGATCACGGTGCTGGCGCGCACGCGCCAGCGACGCTTGGAAACGTACCAGCTGGCAGACCTGCCGCTGCGACACCTTGCAAGGTATCGCTACATCCAGACTGCCGTGACTGCGCTCCGACGCAGCAGCATCAAGGCCGAGGTGAACGAGGGCCGGCAGAGGACGCGGATGTACTGCGACGGACGGGTGGAGATCAGCGAGCGCGGCAAACACGGTAAACACGACGGTAAACACGGTTGGCCGGGCAACCACGGCGGCCGAGCTGCGGCGGCGGTCGAGGCACGTTGCGCGGCGCTATTCGCGCAGGCGCGATGACGTTGCTCGGGCGGGACCTGCATTAGGAAGAGCAGGGAAGGAAGGAAGGAAGGAAGGAAGGAAGGAAGGAAGGAGGAGGAGGAGGAGGAGGAGGAGGAGGAAACGAAACGACGAACGACATGGCAGGATAAACAAGGACGCCGGTTGCCACGACGACGACGAGGCCGCCATCGTCGTCCTTGTTAGGCAAATAATGCCAGACTCGATATTTGTTCGTGCCAATTCGATTGCTAAATACAGATAAAGTAAATCCCCACGCGCTGCCGATCTTGAGTCCGCCTGTGCACGTAGAAACCGCCAGTGACGTTCCTTGTTCACTTTTTCATCCTCCGGGGACCAAACAGGCGATTTAAAACCCCGGTTGTGCCCCTTCATTTGTTAAAAAGACGACGAGTAATTCACGGCCACTATTATTACCACTTTTGAGCTCGATCGACCACAATCGCATTGCTCATTTGCTCGCTATCTTCCTCGCATTGCATCTCCTCGCATCACCGCATCGCATCTTGTTTTGCATATTCGATCTTGCCACTTCGTTCTTCAAAAAAAAATAAAATAATCTAATCATCACTGCCATGTCTCGGTCGGTTTCGCCCAAGCCTCGGTCATCGTCGGTCTTGTCCTTGCCGACGCTTGGGCAGCAGATTGCGACGGGCAAACAAATCGATTCGCCCGATTTGCCTGCAGGCCTGTCCGTACAGAATCATTCTCAGCATCAAATCGATTCTGGCAATGTGAAT
This sequence comes from Lipomyces japonicus, assembly GCF_038497905.1. Lineage (NCBI taxonomy): Eukaryota > Fungi > Ascomycota > Lipomycetes > Lipomycetales > Lipomycetaceae > Lipomyces > Lipomyces japonicus. The sequence goes on from NW_027117875.1 coordinate 9,529, forward strand.
CACGCCTCCAATGACGGCGACGGGTTCCACCTTGTCGATGCGGCAAATCCTTCTTCGTCTTCGTCCTTGTCATCATCATCTGGCATAACTGATCCCGCCGTCCTGACCACAGCAGGTGAATTCATATTTTTATTGCTTTATTTTATTTTCCAGACTTTGGTTAACTTTTCTTTTAGGACCTCATTTTGATCAGGCTCAGTTTACATACGATTCAAATGGCTTCTCAACCCCTGCCACCCTGCCCAGCACTGATTCAATCAGCCGTGAAGACCCAATTACTTTCTACAATCAAGTTCCTGTTACTCTACCAGACCATCAACATGCTACCGTGCCGTACCAGTATAATCATCCTCCTCCACCTCATCATCATCAGCATCATCAGCATAACCAGCCGTTTGCTCACTACATTCATCAAGTCGCTGCTAACCCTTACGTGTCGGGTACAGTTCCTGTACTTTCATCCAATGTACCAGGTTCTCAAGATAATATTCAATACCAGCTCTCGGTCACAAATGTATGCTGTGGTGTCATTTTTTAGAAACGTGTTGAGCTGACACAGTTTTGATCTAGTTACCGTTTATCGTTCGATGGCAAGAACTTAAAGACCTTGTCAAAAAATATATTCCTGCTCAATCAATTGCCCGTGCTGAGGTATATACCCATGCTAACGATGCCAAAAAGTCTCAAGGTATTGGCAGTATCAGAGTGTACGGCAGAGACGCTGCTTTAAAAGTTGTGGGTGAGTTTCTCAAAGTTCAATGTTGTAATCCGCAGACTTGGTTTAACTTTTTTTTTTAGAATTTCTTGACGGTTTCGAATGGCATGGCAGACAAATTTCGGTTCAGAATGTGAGTCCGATGTTGGTTCAACCTGTGCAACCGGTTCCTTCATACGTATCGTTTGCTTATCCGGCTGTGCATCAGCAGCCTCAAGTAAATCATCAAGAGCCGATTCATTCACATGCTGGGTCTCATGTTTCCCAATTTGGCTATTCCAATGGCGGCGTGGTTCCGGTAGTATCTTCAATCTCGCCTGATTTTTATTCTACTACTTCAGCAACTGCTTCATCACCACCATCAGTTCCCGTGCCGTTAGATTATATTAAAAATCGCATCACTACTTTCACAATTCAGCCGGTTGATAAACGGAAAGTATTTTTTGGCAATATTCCGTTTGATACGGAATTACCTGAACTGCAAGCGTACATCGAGTCCGAAGTAAACGTCACCACTGTCAACATTGTGACAAATCAAGACGGTCAATCCAAAGGGTTTGCGATTGCCATTTTTGCTTCAGATAAAGATGCGGCCGATGCGATTGAAAAGTTTAACGGGCTTGATTTTCAAGGACGGGCGTTGACGGTTAGATTAGACCGATATCCGGAGTCTAAACCGCACAATGATGCGGGTGGCTTTTACAATCCACATAGCTCTCATCAAGCTCAGTATGGATACAGCAGTGGGTATGGAAACGGAGATAAAAAAATGAAAAAAAAGGAAAACGGAGTCCAATACCAGGCTGGTGGTCATTTTAACTACGCTGCTGTTCAGCCGGCCAATGGAGCTGCTGCCTACTGGCCGGCGCCGCCGCCGCAGATGGTTGGCGTTCCTCAGCCTTTTCAGAACGTGCAAACACAATTCCAAGGCTTTCAGGTTTCAAATTCAAATGTCAACGCTTCTTTACCTTATAGGTACGTTCAGGCAGACAATCCCGCTGCAGGTTCCGTGCCGGTTCATCCGCAGGTACAAGCACAATTGCAGGCTCAGTTACAATCACAGGGCCAAGTCGCACAGTTCTTGCCGGTAAATTTTCAACCACAGATTGTTTCATCAGGCATTGTGCCTCCTCGTCCTCCACCTCATCATCATCATCATCAAGTTGCCGTGACCGCGGCTCAGGTTTTGCAACAAGCATCACCTTCCGTATCGTCTGCTGCTCAAGCTCATTCACTCCAATAAATCACATGAGTTTATTTATTCTTAAATTTTCTTTTTTTTTAAACTTGTTTTTTTTTGTTTTTTCGTCAAGACTAAATATTGAAGAAATTTAAAAATATTATGTTTAATAGACAATGAGTCGAATGGGGGACTTTTCTAATTTTTATTAAAAAAGTTATTTCATAATGTATATTAGTTTGTACTGGTCTATTTTTTTTTTTTCAAGGTTAATTATATTTGTTTATTGTACATGTTGATGTAAGCTTGATATGAACGGCTTTTTTATTAGTTCTTGATCATTAAACGTAGCTGATCTTTATGTAGTCCATTGGTCGGTCATGCGACGTTGTGCCGGTAACACATGTATCAAATATTTTACAACGTATTCGCATGGTAGGGCGAAAAAGCAAAAAAATAAAATAAAATAAAATAAAATAAATCCTATTAAGCCAGGCTGATTATTACTCTACCTTGGACGAAATCCTAGCCAGCAGGATTCGCATGCGAGCAAGTTCGGCTTCGATCAATCCAGACCGGGATACCAAGTTTGGTTGCACGGTGACAACCGGGTCATTAAATTTTGCAATTTCGGATTCCATCGATGCCAGGCGGTCATGCTTTCGTTTGGCAGCTGATAATGCGGATGATAAAGAAAGTAATTTATCTCTCAGTTGAGAAAATTTTTGCCGATCGTGTTGGCTGTCTTCGTCGTCGTTGCTGTTATTGTTGCCAGGCCATTCTTCAGGTAACGCATCAATCACCCTGCCAAAAAAACAAACCGTCAGTTTTACCCACCTAAAACAAAAAAAAAAAAAAAAAAAAAATCAAACGCACTTGCGATCGAGCAGGTCTGCCACGTTATGAATCGCCGGTTGGTCGCCGGTCACGCTGACCAGTGCCGATGCGTGCTCGCGCGCGCTCGTGACCTGCGAATTGTGCAAGCTCGTGATTTGCAATGCAACGTGCTGGATGGCCTGAAGCGAGTAATACTTGCGAGCATGCTTTCGTTCCAACACGTGTACTAAATATATGTAAACAAGTAAGCCAAGTGTGCGGAAAGCTTTGGGCGGTTATTTCCATACCTTTTTTCAAAACGCGCCCGGTCGCCACGGACGACGCGAACTGCGCATGCCGTGCCACGAATGAAGATGACGTTTCTGATGGCAGCGACAGCAATCGAACCTGACTCTCGATAAACCTGCGCTTGACGTTATAAATGTCTGCATCCATTAAACCAAAAAAAAAAAAAAATTGTTTGCAACAAAACAGGCCTCTGTCCGGGGGTTGGTTTGGGTTTTTTGGTCGAGTTTGAACATCGGCTATAAGCCCTAACCTGATGCGAATCTTTCTGTTGGGCGCCGGAGGTTTGCGATTGCTAATTATGGAGTTCATAAATATACCGTAAACTCGGCCAATTACATCCAACAAACAATTCAATTGCAAGCCCAAGCAAGTATCGTATTCAATGCTCTTTTTAAAAGAGCCAGAGCGTCTTAACAAACTTTGCAGAACGCGTCAAAGTCGCAGGTTACTGGGTCACCGTCATTACATGTTTAAGGTTCATGATCATTTGTGTTCAATTTATGTAATTCATGGGTTACTCTGCCTGCGAACAAATTGGTCAATTGAAAAAAGTAAATATAAAAAATCGACATTCTGTAGAGGTACTGTAGTGGCACATAAATAAATGTACTTAGATATACATGGAATATACGTATGTATTATTGTATACTGCTTTCTCAGTGGGGGGAAAAAGTAAAAATGAGTCTATCAGAACTTGTTTTCCTTTTTTTTGTTCGCGGTGCAATTTTCCATTCCATTCAAATATAAGCCCTTGGTATTATTAATACTCTGGTTTATATTTTCTTCATAATATATTTATACAATTTTTTTTTTTTTCCTTTTTATTTTTATTTTTCTGTACAGGGAACGAAAATGACGGATTTTGGTGTCAACAACTTGTTCAACGTGGAAGGCCTCGTGGCCGTTGTGACCGGCGGCGGCACTGGTACATTTTGGCATGCTTATTGTTCAATTTAATAATTAACTGATGAATGGTTTTTTTTTTTTTGCAAACCAGGAATTGGTCTCATGATGGCAACCGCTCTTGAAAACAATGGCGCGATCGTGTACATTGTCGGACGCAGGCTCGAAGTGTTGCAAAACGCGGTCAAGTTGTATTCCAAACGGGGCAACCTGCATGCCTTGCAAGGTGACGTGACATCCAAGCCAGATTTAATTCGAGTAACCGAAGCTATCAAGGCTCAATCAGGTCATGTTGACTTGCTCGTGGTTAATTCGGGCGTCATGTCCGAACGATTAACCGATTACCCACCCGAGGCCAAGACCGATGCCAAGGCATTGTCACAATTTTGGTTGCAAAAATCTCAAGAAGATTGGAACCGAACGTTTTCGGTTAACGTGACGTCGGTCTTTTTCACCACGGTAGCGTTTCTTGAATTGTTGGATCTCGGAAACAAGAAACGTGCGGTTGGCAAGCCCACGTCGCAAGTCGTCGTGACTGGTTCGATCGGTGGCTTCATGAGGGTCACGCCGTTCGCGTTTACGTACAACGTTTCAAAAGCTGCCACGACTCATTTGGGTAAAATGTTGGCATCATTTTTCTTGGATTACGACATCAGGGTCAACATTTTGTCACCCGGCATGTTCCCGTCACAAATGACCGGTGACACGATTGATGACAAAAACAAGATTCATTTGCAAGCTTTCCCCAAGGAAGTCATCCCGCTCGGCAGGGCCGGATCTGAAGAAGAAATGGGCGGCGCCATTTTGTACTTGGCTTCAGCTGCGGGCGGCTACAACACAGGCACGGTTCTAGTAACTGATGGTGGCAGATTATCAGCCTTTCCTTCAACATACTAAATATCGTGGGTGTAAACTTCTTTATATATGTGTAACATGTTCTTTTTTAAAAACATTATTTTCAATCAAAAAAAAAAAAAAAAAAATTTCGTCACTTCCAGAAAATCCTCACTATAGCGCCATTAAAACAGAACAAAAAAAAATAAATAAATAAAACAAAACAATATCATACATCTATAAAACAATAGGCAGCTTAAATGCCATAAGTTGATTGCACATGAGACTGCCCGGCCAACCCTGTTCCTGAATGCAACGGCAGATCGATCGCATGATTTGCCTGTCGAGCGTTATACTCGGCAAACCAGGGATGCTTAAGCGCGTCCCTGGCAGAAATTCGATTTTCTGGACGCAATTGCAACATGGAGCAAAGTAAGTCAAGCCCGACCGGATCGATCTGAGGCAAGATATTGCGCAGGTCTTGGGTTGCGTACACGGGGAAGTTTGATCTGTAATTTGGCAATTGCGACACGGCCGGCCACGACCGCTCGTTGGGCGTGCCCATCAACCTGAAAATTTTTTGCAACTGGTCCTCGTTTGTCGTACCGGGGAACAACGGCCTGCCGGTATACATCTCGGCCATGATGCAACCAGCCGACCACATGTCAATCGAGGTCGAATAAGTTCGTGATCCGAGCAACACGTCCGGCGCCCGGTACCATAACGTGACAACCTCGTTTGAAAACGTATTAACCGGGATGCCAAACGCGCGCGCGAGTCCGAAATCTCCCAATTTTAACTGGCCTTTGCTATTGATCAACAAATTTTGTGGTTTCAAGTCTCGATGCAGTACCCGGTTGTCGTGACAAAACGCAATGCCTCGCAGCAATTGCAACATGAACGACTTGATCGTGACATAATCCAATGCTCCATGATCGCCTCTGCTGTCCATGTATTTTTTTAAATCCTTATCCATATATTCAAATACCAAGTTAAGCTTGTTTTCAGTATGTATCACGTCGTACAGTGACACCACGTTTTCGTGCTTTAACTCCTTCATGAGCGAAATCTCCCTGATCGCAGTCGACGGCGTGCCTTCTTCACTGTCAAGGTTGATTTCTTTCAACGCAACGAATTCGCCGGTCGTGCGGTTGCGGCCCTTGTACACGGTCGCATACGTGCCTTCTCCCAACTTCTCCAACTGCTGATATCTAGAAGCAAAAAAAAAATTAGCAAATCAAGTTCGTTAGTCAAAAATCTGTAATAATTTAAAAACTCCTTACTGTGATGAACTTCCAGACATTCTCTCTGCACTCGATCGTTTTTGCGATTGTCTTGAGTAAGTGGGATAACTAGCGCTCTAGAAATATGAAAAAAAAAGTTTCATATTTAACGTGAGTTTCAAACCTCGACAAGCAAAAAAAGAGAGATGATATATGCTGGTTTTGCTAACCTCGGTGTTTAAAAATGTCGCCACTTGCGCTGGCAGTGTCGATGATGATTGACGGCTGCTGTTGATTTCGTGATGCGATATCTGCTGAAACTGTTGTTGCTGTTCTGGTTGCTGTTGTTGCTCTGGTTGTGACGGATTACTTCGAAACGATGAAGCTTGGTGAACTTGTTGAGATGCCACGGTGGAAAAAAAATTAAAAAAACAAAACGATAAAAATGGCCCGTGTTTATTGAAAAAAAAGGTTTTGGAATATGAAATTATTGGCGGTTTATGGTATTGGAATTGACCTTTATATTTCTTTAATGTGTATGAATAGCTTTTTCTCAAAAAAAATATATATATATAAGACAAGGTGAGGTTGGAGCTTGTCCTTTTTTCTTTTTTTGGCCCTCTTTGCCTCTCTCTCAATAATGTAACTTGGAAATGGCACAATAACGGTTTTTATAGTTTTCTATTGGCGCCTTTGCCTTTATCACCTTCACTCCCAAAGAGAAGAAAAGAGTTTTTTTTTTTTGAAAAAGAGCAACCGACCAAGATTGGTGAAGGAGTTAAAATGTATATAGTAAATGTAATATTTTTTTTATTGGTGTTGCGTACGATAAGTTGGGAAAAATCATGCTGCAATTCGCTTGTGCTCTACGCAAAGCAGCTACACCTTGTTGGTCCAGATATATATACATATATACATATATACATACACGATGACTAAACCATGAACCAACTTATTTTACAAAATTGTTGTAGTTATAATCAAGGTGTGGGTTTAAGAAGAATAGATTTGTTGTCAGACGTGCTGAAACAAAACGAATGCGCAAGATATTGACGCCTAATAGTTGAATGATTGCAACATTAAACCCCCCTTGCAGGTCAACCACGCACTGCACTGAACTTGTACAAATTATTTTGTACTTATATTTCTACTTGAAACCAACAAGTTTAACAATTGCAGGACTCAGTTGTAGATTAGTTTAATGTTTTTTTTAATGAGCAAGACGGGTGTTCCGCCGCTGCGCTCAATATGCAGAGAAAATGCCAGAGCTTGAATCGTGCCGTTATCATAATCGGACCAAATAATTGCCTTTTGCTGATTACGTACAAGCCGTAGCAAACGACTTTTTGGCAAAAAAAATGCATGGGCTACTCTTATATAAACCATTTGAACATGATGTGAAATTGAAAGAAAATCAAAAACAAAAGCGTGCGTGTACTATCCATAAAAAAAAGTGCCCAGATAATAATAAGTAAGCAAACAAAAAAAGAAAGCAGCACATTCATAAACGAAGCGCACAAAAAAAAAAAAAAAAAAAAAAAAAAGACAATCCAGACAAGGAACTATGCGCATGAGAAACAAAAAAAAAATGATTAGCTGCATAGGCATTAATCATTACAAAAAAAAAAAAAATAATAATAATAATAATAATAATAATAATAATAATAAACCGCTCAAAATAACCAAAGAGAGTGCGTCACCCCGTATTTTACTGTTGATTTTATCCTGTGAAAGGAACAAAAAAAAACGCATCCATCTATATATACATAGTGAAACCGAAATTTTATCTCCAAACAGTTAAACCACCGTCTGCTTCATGATTGGAGAAGAAAAAAAAAAGTGAAGGGGAAGGTTTAAGACGTTATCATGTTGACCTTACCAAACCAACCAATAAAAAAGAAGATAAAAAACAAAACCAACCCTCTATGTAATAAAAAAAGGAACAAAAATAGCTAAATAAAAACCCACAGAATTATAATGAAGGTGATTTCCATTCCTTCTTCTGAACAGCAACACCTTTAACCGCTGGGGCATCAACAAACCAGGACACTTTGCCCTTGGCACCTTCATTAACAAGACTGCACGGAAGCCCAGCATCCGGATCTTCAAAAATCGTTTTCAGAATTTCAGCTTTCGATCCACCAGTGGCGACAAAGGCAATCCTACAAGTGTCATGAATGTTAAAAATAAATATAAAAAAAAAGACCAAGTTAAACATAGTTAGGCCATACCTTAGTGAGTGAGTAACGACAGGCAAAGTAAGCGTAATACGCCTTGGAGGTGGTTTTGGTGAATCTTCGATTGGAGAAACCCAAGCAACATTTTCACGTAATAATTCATGTCCAGGAAACAATGAGCATGTATGGCCATCAGGACCGCAGCCCAAGAGTAATAAATCAAATGCCGGGAGCCTGACTGAATCTAAATAAATTAAAAATTAAATTGTTAGACTCCTTTGTAGGGCACGAAAAAAACCCAAGGCCATACCCTTATTAGCGAAGCTCTTGACAAGTTCCTTTTCATAAGCATCAGCGGCCTCCAAGGCGTCATCAAGCAAGTTGAAATCAACCGGGAAAACTGTTGGTTGCGGAGTGCCCTCTGGAAGCAAGTCTAACAGTTCGCGTTTCAAAAGTCCATAGTTGCTTTCCTTATCATCTAAAGGCACGAGCCGTTCATCCGCGAAAAAGATTTGCCTATAGTAGAACCGAAAAAAAAAGACAATTAGACATTTTCAATAAAATATAAATCTACTAATGACTGGCACGTATACGTGGTGGTTGGCATTAAACTCCCCGCAGATCGGAGCCCCCTCATTTTCAACAAGTCATGCCAAAAAAAAAAAAAAAAAAAAGAATGGAATACCATTTTCCCCATTGAACACGTTCAGACTTGGAAAGAGCTTTGTGAAGCGTAGGAATTAACGATCCGCCTGAAACACCAATCTTGAACGCATCATGGCGCTGGACGGCAGCAGTCTGAGCCTGGATAATATACTCTTCTAATGCAGGAGCAAGATTGCTGACCTCGTTGAAAACGTAAATCGACGGCAACGTAGGCATTGTAGGTAGATGTTAATAATAATTAACCGAGACGATAGCTACGCAAAGAAGAGAGAGAAAAAAAAGTGAACAAAGAAGGGGAGTTGCTTGCACAGAAAGAAAGAGGGAAATTAAGTTGCAGCAACGATGACGGAACACTCAATCCGCTGTTTTTCTTCCTTTTTCTGTTCATTTGTTCTCCGCCTTTAAATTTCCCTGTCACAACACGGGGCGTTTATGCATTAACTGCAGAAGTGTTGCCTGCACCAACACCAACAGGTCACGTGATGCAGATGATCCATGCCATGCAATGTCTTCAATTCTCAGCGGCACTTGCATCGTTCGTCGTAGCAAGTCGTTTTGTTTAGTCCTGTTTTTTTTCTTTAGCGAATGTGACCTCAGACGATCCAGGCAAACACTGCCGTTTAACTTGACTTTACTTTACTCATATACCACTCAATGGCTGCCATTCCGTCGCTGCTGTTCGACCGTCAACTAAAGCGGTTCGACTCCACTCCAAACTTGTACTCCTCCGCAAAGTTCGTGGCTGATCTAGACTTAACTCATCAGCTGTTTGGTCACACCGGCTGCGTTAACGCTCTTTGCTGGTCTGACGATGGCGTGCTGCTGGCCTCTGGGAGTGACGACACACACGTCAACGTTTATACAACCGAATTCCCGGCCTACCCTCTTGTCACCCGATTCGAAACTGGTCATACTAAAAACATTTTTTCTACCAAGTTTATGCCAAACAGCAGCAACAGTGTTATTGTTACTGCTGCTGGAGATTGCCAGATTCGTGTTTTTGACCTTAATAACGGTGGAGCAACCAAGAGAGATGTTTTCAGAAGTTTTTCAGATCGGGTCAAACGAATCGTGCCAGATGGGGTTTCATCGAATACTTTTTTGTCCTGCAGTGAAGATGGTGCGCGACTCGACTCTCCTAATAAGTTTGTCGAATATATGGCTAAGCTAACATGTTACATATAGGCGATGTGCGGCATTTTGATCTTCGTTCGCCGGAGCCCTTCAGACTGTCACCGTCAGATGCGCCGCCTCCTCTTTTATCGTATTCAAAACAACGAATATCTTTGAATGCGCTTACTCTTTCGCCTATTCAACCACAATATTTTGTTGTTGGTGGAACCCACTCCTGTCTTTTTTTGCACGATCGTCGGTTTATCGCTCGGGATGTACGAGAAACTTGGGGGGTCCCAACCGATCCCGAGAAAAATACCCAATGCGTGAGGATGCTATGTCCTAATAACAAGATGGGAAACCATGTAACCAGTGCAAAATTTTCCAATTTTCATCCAAACGATGTTATCGGCAGCTGGTCAGCTGATGACATCTACATGTTTGACATTCGAAGTTCTGACTCTTCATCAAGATTAGCTCGGTTAGACACTCTGTCGGAGAACGAGTTCAAGTATAATCCACCTCACATTTCCAGGGGTTTTGATTCTAATGCCCGACGACGTGACGAACTCGCGCAAGCACATGATGACGACGGCGACCGCCACGAGGAGGATGAGCCACTGCTTGCGCTTGAATTTATTGCCATTTATAAGAATTTGACTGTAAATTTTTTTATTATAATGGACTATCCAAAGTGTGAAAGACTGGCTGCCAAGCTTCTGAGCTACTTTGATGCAATTACAAATCTTGATTGGCATCAAGAAAGCGTTTACAGGGCCGTTATATCTATGTCCAAGTTTGCCAGTCTTCAAAATGGATCGATAGATATTTTTAATGATTCAGAGGTTAAGATTAATGATGTTCCAATGTCTCAGTGGTCGCTTCGTTATAATCTTATTAGTTGTATTTTTCAGCATGCATTTGCACCGAGAACGCAGCCTCGCACGTTCACTGTACCTGATCAATCACAGTTCCGAGTGGGTAATCAACACAGAATTAGGGCCCCTACGGTTTCTCGTCGGCCCTCTTCATTTGTCGCTCCATCTGAAGCAAACGTGGCTGCCGAACTTGCTCGTGATGTTGAATCTCGTGAGCTAAGCAATTCTTTCTGGAAGAACATATTAAAGGCGCTTATTAAACGAGAAGCTTCAAAGTTTTTGGAAGGAACCCTAATAGCTGCTTTTGGAAAAAATGACCAGGCATGTGGTAGTTTGGAGCTTAATGACGATGACGATGATGACGAACATTCTATTGAAGCGGAAAGAAGCAACTCTGGAGAAGAATCACCCACGATCGATTTTGATAGCGATAACTGGTCTATATTGTCAGATCCTGATTCATACCCACTAAGCGACAGTGAAGTTTTTGATGAAAATTTGCTCGAATATTATGTGTCTACATTTAACGATTCAGATTCGGAATCTGATGTTTTCACCGAAGATTACGGCGCTCCTTGGTTGCGATATACCAGTCGGGAAAGGCAAGAGTCTACTAAATTTGATAGCATTGTTCCCACTCTTAATCCTTTACTAAAATATCATGGGCACTGTAACGTTGAAACTGTAAGCTCTTTAAATTTGGCGCGCCGTGCTTAAATGCTAACCTGGCATAGGTAAAAGATGTTAATTTTTTTGGAGCACGTGATGAGTATATAATTTCTGGCTCGGATTGTGGTAATTTGTTTATATGGAAAAAAAAAACTGGACGGATCGTGCAGATTTTGGAAGCCGATACTGAAATTGTGAACATCGTGCAGCCTCACCCTCAAATACCTCAAATTGCAGCATCGGGGATCAATTCTACGATTAAAATTTATAGTCCCTTTAGTATGGACTATTCTCCTGACAAATACTATAGGTTCATAAAAGATAACAATCGTACCAGAGTCACGATGACCAGAGGCAGACCTCGTAATATTGTCCTAGATGGATTTGATACTTCTTTGGGCCAAGAGGGTTCAGAAACGTTGCCTGAAGATGATTACGATATGGATTTGGAATCGGAATCCAAAACATTTGATGATGATTCTCGAAAAGCTGAGGGAAAAATGTTAGCACCTAGAAAAATTTTGGGCTTATCGAGACAAAAAATTAATCAAAAAATTGAAGTTATGATGGAAAACGAAGCAAATGTTAGACAAGGTGTGAGTGATACGAGAGTAACGCGACACATACTCGCTGATATTGCCCGATTTCGTCAAGCACGTTTGCAAGCTGCAACTGCTGACACAGGTGGGGATTGTGTTATAGCGTAAAAGGATTACCAAAAAAAATTTTTTTTTTTTTTTTCATTAACTAATAGTCATTTCTTTATTAATTTTTTTTATGTTTGGAGGAAGAGGCGAATCTCCACCGCTCCGCACTACCGTTCACTTGCACCTTCTTTTCGCCGACTTTTATGGCTCCTTCGTATTCCAAAAGTTTTAGCTTGCGCCATGTGTCCCACTTAAACCCCGTTAGCTGACCAGAACTTGCTCGGACCCGATGACAGGGGATCAACAATGCGATTCGGTTCTTGCCGCATGCCGTGCCCACGGCTCGGCTGTGACCTTTGGACTTGCCGATCGCGACTGCCACTTGACCGTATGATTCAGTCTGGCCGCGAGAAATAAATATCAAATGATTCCAAACTTGGGCTTGCAATGGTGACGCGTCAGAGAAATCAAGCGGGCCAATGTGATTCACGAAATCAGCGTCGGATTCATTTTTTGGGCTGCCGTCAGTTATATACCGGCAAATTATTTTGTCTAATACTTGATTAATCTCGGCAGATTGCTGAAAAATCTTGTTTGGATTCTCTTTTCTGAACAGGATTTTTAATTTGTCTGGGTCAGAACCGATTGAAAGATAGTTGATGCCGTTTGGACCTCTGGATAGTAATAAATATCCTATCGGGGTTTCCTTAGATATTGCGTATTTCAACTCAGAAGTCATTAAAAACAATAAAATTAATAATGAAAATTGAATAGGAACATGTCTGATTTTTACAAATCATATTTTCATTTGCTCCATGTATAAGGCAATGAATGAACAGGTCTTTGCAAATGGTCAATTCTACGACAAAGAGAATACCGCGCATTGCTATTAGTCATGTAATTTAACTAGATTATTCAGCGCCAAGCATTTACGTTATTTAACGATTATATTTTTTCACAGCAGTTCTCGTTTGCTTGCTTGCTTCATTAATAAAATTTTACAAGAAGTATAAAAAATGCAGGTTTTAATAAAAAAAAAATTTGATTGTGCGATTAAAAAAATTTGTAACGTGCCGTTTTGCGGGGGCAAAGTTGTGTTTTTAAAACTTGATCAAAGTCGCGTAGACAGGAATAAAAAAAATAATGAACTTCGATTGTTTCAAAATTTAATTTTTAAAAAAAAAATACCGGCAAAGTGTAATTAAAGTTGGCAATCGAAATCAACTTTGAAATTTAAATTAGCATTGTTATTGTAAAATAGCATCAAGGCGTTTATTATATTTTGCAACTTCTATATAATATGGTGATATAGATCACCATAAATCAGATAAATGTTCACATTTACTCCAATACTCGGAGCAGCCGCAGATGACGACAAATCACTTGCTTGTCAATCCTTACTAACGTTTGATTCCAACGTTCGGGTTTTAATTGACGTTGGCTGGGATGATAAGTTTTCTCCGGAACTGTTAAACGAACTTGAAAGGTAAAAAAAATGTTGGGTTTTAGCCATTGGGGGAAAAAAAAGCCAAAGACTGACATTGGAATATGAAGATTAACACCAACTATTGATTTAATTCTTTTAACGCATGCCACTGTTTCACATCTTGGAGCATTTGCATACGCTTATAAGCACTTCCCGGGGTTTGACTCAATACCGGTATATGCGACGTTGCCGGTTATTAACATGGGTAGAATGGTTACCATAGACGCTTATGCTACGGCATGGTTTACGTCCAGACCGTCAGAACCGTTTCAAATTTCTGAGGTTGATTCAATATTTGATAAGATTCACACGTTAAAATACTCACAACAGTTTTCACTAAACGCCAAATTGTCATCACTCAGAATATCTGCTTACAATGCTGGTCATTCACTTGGTGGTACGATCTGGAGATTGCAATACGGCCAGGAAGACGTGTTGCATGCGGTCGATTGGAATCATGCGGTTGAACGTCATTTGAATTCAAGCTTACTTTTAACCTCGCCTGAGTCGTTTAACCGTCCTACCGCATTGATCAATGGTGCCCGGGCTGGAAGCTCGCTGCGCAAAAAAGAAGAAACCTTGGCTAATGCTGTTGCTCGAGGCCTGGCAAAAGGTGGATCAGTGTTGTTACCGACTTCTACGACTGCTCGAGCGTTAGAGCTGTGTCATTTTTTAGATGCGTACTGGACCGAACATAAGCTGACCGAGATTCCGTTGTTTTTTGTTTCTCGAACTGGGTCCCGGACAATGTCTTATGCGCGGTCCATGTTGGAATGGATGTCATCTTCGATTGTTCGTGAATGGGAAGAGAAGGGCAGTGAGACGCCGTTTGTGTTTAAATATTTGAAAGTAGTGTCTTCCGAGGAAGAAGTAATTAGTGTTCGAGGTCGAAAGGTTATAATTGCAAGCGGGCAAGGTCTTGAGTGGGGTCCAGCTAGGAACGTGTTTGCAGAAGAATGCAGCGCGGAAGGCAACACGGTTGTTTTCACGCAGGAAGTAGATCATGAATCACTTGGCGGTCAAATTCTTAACGCGTGGAAGCTAGCCACGGATGCGATTTCAGATGACGTCAAGTTTGGAAGAATATCGATGCAAAAGCAATTAGAATTACGAAGAAGCGTTCCGTTGGAAGGTGAAGAATTGCAAAAATTTTTGGATGCTGAAAGAGAACGGCAAGCGTTTGCGGAACGGCAGACCGCGATAGATATCAAGAACCGGACCTTGTTAGATCAAGAGGATCTTTCTGAGAGTGAAAGTTCTGATTCAGAAGATGACGAAGTGACGGTAGATGGCGTGGAAGAAAAGTTGGACGTTGGGGTTTTGATCTTAACTCAAACTGAAGATGTTTTTGATTACGATGTTCGTGGAGCCAAGACATTGAAAAATAAAATGTTCCCATTTGTTCCCCGCCGGATTCGCAAGGATGCGTATGGCGAGATCATTCGAACTGAAGATTATCTTAGAGCAGAGGAGAGAGATGAAGGCAAGTTAAGCGGCAAAGATGAGAATGATGTGGCATGGAACGAAGAAATAGGCAAAAAACGGAAATGGGCCGATGATCAAGATGAGGAGAAGGTCGTCGTGATCCCAAGCAAGACCGTAGTAGAGAAGCGATTGGTCACGGTACGATGTGAAATCACGTTCATTGACTTTGAAGGTCTTGCCGACGCGAGATCGATCCAGATGATCATTCCTCAGTTGCAACCGCGCAAGGTGATTTTGATATCTGGCACCACGCAGCAATCAGAGTCATTGTCGGCCGGCTTGCGCAATGCCGGAATCGAAGAAGTCTACGTTCCAGAGGCGGACACGAGTATTAACGCCAGCATGGACACGAGTGCCTTTGAGGTCACTATCTCGAGTGAATTGGCAAAGTTGATTAAATGGCAAGATACCGCCGGAGGCGAGTATTCGGTGGCACAGATTAAGGGCAAGCTTCTACGAGTAGAACAACTGGCTAAGGATAACAGCACGGCGGCGGCAGATAATGCTGACGATCAAACTGACACGAACGAACTTGAACTGTTACCAATCACTACGAAGCAAGAGCACGCAACCGCTGCAGGTTTGACGAAGCCGGTGATGGTGGGAGACGTGCGCTTGGCTGAATTAAAACGACGACTCATATCCAACGGCCACCGGGCTGAGTTTCGTGGAGAGGGAATGCTACTGTGTGACAAACAGGTTGTGGTCAGGAAGCTTGACAATAATGAAATCCTCGTGGAGGGCGGTGTTGGTAAAGAGTTCTATGAGGTGCGGAAGATCGTGGCTTCGTTTCTGGCAAAGATTACGTGATAGAAGTAGTGTTGTACAATATAGAGTTCAAGATCGGGTAGCAGATAAAACTTAAATTGCGATCCTCCATATTGGCTCGAACCCACATGACATGCAGTCACTCCTTTTTATAAATAGAAATCGATGACTTGTTTTTAGTAAAAAGCACAATCCAACTTACATATATATATATACGTACAATGATATATTTTCCAACGTTGCGAGAAGGCAGGAACAAAGGGGTAAAGAGAAGGAGCGAAAATCTGACCACAGTTTAATAAAATAGAGCGCGGAAAACTTCGAGAAATTAAATTATACTGGTGCTCCGTGACAGGCTTCGAAAAAGTATCCAGCCATAGATAAAAAAAATACCCATCATTATAAAACCTCGCATATACAGGAAAGCAACATAGTGCGAATGAAACCTTGCACTGTGCCAGCTATTAAATTGAAAAGCCAATAACTGTATGTTCATGTTATTTCGTTCCCAAGTACCAAGGAGGGGTCGCGCGATGCTTAGTATAATTGACAACTGTCAAAAAACTTTATATGACTAAAAATTAAGAGTTTTTTTTTTTTTTGTTTCTTTTTTAGCCTCGGGCTGAGGTCATCGCAAATGTCGCGTCCAAGTGGTTTTCTCTTCGTTTTATTATATATAGTGTACACATTGTATATTACATTTCCACGTCTTCCCCGCTTTTCAGGTCTCGGTGTTTTGCTGTAATACAGGCTCTTCACTCTATTTATCCAGCAGGGTTCCCGTGCCACTTCTGCATGTTCGCACCAGTGGTGGATCACTTGCAATGTCAAACTCCAGAGCTTTCGCGCGGCTGTCTCAGATATTGTTTCTTGTGCTTTTAGCTTGCGCACTGGCTTTTGGCATTTTGCTTAGTGTTCCGCTTCGTGACAGACATGGTTCATTGTTGGACAGTGCAAAGCGCTCTCAGGTTGTTGTCGGTGATTACAATACTCCCGTTACCGGCGTGCCAAGCGTGACAATGCGAGGCGATGTCGATTCAATGTATGCCATCATCAAGACTGGTTCGTCAGTGTTGTGGAAACGCCTGCCGATTCATTTGGTCACGACGTTCCGCAAGGTTAAACATTTCCAGGTATATTCGGATGCTCCCACAAAAATTGCCGGTATTCAAGTGGTTGATGCTTTGCATAATGTTTCCGAGTTTGTCAAGGCATCAAATGACTTTGAAGTGTATCGCATAGCCAATCGTTGGCAAGGTCATCATGCCAGTATCCCGGAAGAGAGTCAACATGGCCGGGTATCAATCACTAAATCTGCCAGGAATGAAACCATACATGCTCCTCGATCGATTCCGATTGCAACCGAAGGCGGTTCTGGCGTATGGTGGAACCTGGATAAATACAAAAACTTGCCCATGCTGGCTCATGCGTGGAGAAACAAACCGGAAGGGATAAAGTGGTTTGTTTTTATGGATGCTGATACTTATATTCTTTGGGATCATTTATCTGCATGGTTAAATCGTCTTGATCATACCAAGCCTTTATACATGGGGTCAGTCGTTGGCGAAGTGTTTGAAAAATTTGCCCATGGAGGAAGTGGAGTCGTGCTGTCGTATGCTGCCATGGAGGCCACGTTTGGAAAGCACTTTGATTTTGAATTCATGTATGATATGGAAACCATGGAAGATTGCTGTGGTGACCATCTTCTTGCACGAGCTCTGCTTGACCATGGCATAGCCATATCTGACGAGCCTGCTGATGCATATCCTTATGCAAAGTATAAATTTCAAGGAGAACCGCAATGGTCAGTTGATATAAATTATGAAAATTGGTGCTCTCCAATCATGAGCTTTCATCACGTGTCACCGTCTGATATAGAAGAAATCTTTGAGATGGAACAAGAATATCTGCTTGCTGATCTGGATATTCATCATTACGACGTGTTTGAGCGATTCATGAAGTTTTACATTGAGGAATCAAAGGATGATTGGAACAACTATTCGGGAGAACGGGTGTACACTTCCATTCCGGCTAGCGAGTATGAACCTGGATACGGTGGCCCTGATGTCGACGCCCCGATCTACGCCAACGTTGACTCTTGCCATGAAGCGTGCGTTTTTTGGAAAGATTGCATTCAATATCGTTACACACATGATTATTGCGGTCTTTCGAGTATTATTAAACTCGGACAAGGCATCAGTATTGATCCTGAAGTTCGTCGCGCGCGTCAGCAGCAAATCCGCGAACGAAGAATTAGTCAGGGCTTGAAAGCTGATAATTTTGCAGAGTTGCCGTTGGACAACGAGGCACGACGGGATACTTGGACATCAGGTTGGATCATTCATCGTGTTGAAACGTTTTTGGCTGAGAGTCCCAGGTGTCACTGAATTGGAAGAGTTTTTTTTTTTTTTTGATTGTATATAAATTGTGCATTATTGTATTATAATATCCTGAGAATTTGGCATTTAATATGGTGTACTGGCATACTTTGTTGTTTAATAAAAAATTTTATTGTGCGGAATATGTTAATATAAGATCATAATCATGGCTGATTTGGAACTTAGAATTCCACGATACAAATATTTTCATCTGCTTGCAGCTTTACTTATATATTATACCTGTTGTTTTAAATTTATAACTGACTTTGTCCGTCCTTGTTTTGAATTGCGTTTGCTGACGGCCAATTTCGAATAACGAGAAAAATGGATGTTGAGCGCGGATGTTATATTTATAACACATTATTCCCCGATTCCGACCCCAGAGTTGGATGACTGACCCAATCGTTCCAACTAATTAGATAATTGCCGAGATTTTTTTTTTCAAACAATTGAAACACAAAAAAAAAAAATTATTTTTTGAATTTCATTTAAATAATTTGCTCGGAATTACAACATTGCACCCGTAAGCGTTTCGAAAACTAGAGGCGAGCGGAAAGAAAAATTTACGTGAATGCGCACGCTGATTTGTCAATCGATCAATACATAGCTCGAGTATTACAAAAGAAAACTTACGCAGGACAATGTCTACGAACAAACGGAAGGCAGATGGGGCAGAAATTGACTTGGTTCCTGAACCGATAATGCCAGGAAAGCAAAACGTGCAAGTGACAAGGGCAAGTCAAATCGAGAATAATGATAGCATAAAAGCAACCACCAACGAAGAGATGCGAGATTCAAAGGAATATCTCAAGTATAAACCAACAGGGTTTTCAATTAATCCACCTCCAACGAACCGGGAAGTACGAATATACGCAGATGGCGTGTTTGATTTGTTTCACCTAGGGTACGTATGATCAAAGCTTTGACATCGATGATCACCGCCTTGGTCAAATTTTTCTGACAATAAGTTTAGACATATGCGACAACTCGAACAAGCTAAAAAAGCTTTCCCCAATAGTTATCTTATTTGTGGTATACCGAGCGACGAAGAAACACACAAGCGCAAAGGGTTGACAGTTTTGACCGATAAGCAACGCGCCGAAACGTTAAGACATTGCAGATGGGTAGATGAAATTATTGAAAACGCACCATGGGAAGTCACGCAAGAGTTTTTGGAGGAGCACAGGATAGACTACGTGGCTCATGACGATATCCCGTACGCTGGTACGGACGGCAGTGGTGACATTTATCAACCCATCAAAGAAGCTGGCAAGTTTCTTACCACACAAAGAACAGAAGGAATAAGCACTTCTTATATAATCACCAAAATTATTAGAGATTATGATAAATATTTGATTCGAAATTTCTCTCGCGGAGTGACGCGACAAGAGTTAAACGTGTCGTGGCTGAAAAAAAATGAACTTGACTTCAAGCGACACATTGCTGATTTCCGAGATTCTTTAAAGCAAAATATTTCGTCAACCACGGAGGAATTAAAACAATACTTGAATCCAGTTCATCGGGATGGCGAAGATGATGGCAGCTCGATCACGTCCACGCCATCTACGATAGCAAGAAATTTAGGATTGTTGAGAAAGAGGAGAAAACTTTCTAGACGTCGATCTTCATCACCTGGAGCGGCGTCGACATTCAAGTCGCCATTGGTTTCGCCAACGCTAAGTGAAAATACTGAAATATCCGTGCCTGGTAATAGCGACGATGAAGATGAAGATGATAACAAACTATTACTCGGCCTTCCGATGTTTCTTAACGGCGTGAAAAATTGGATGGCACACAGGAAAAGCAATGGTCAAGATGTTGACAGAGATCACGGAAGTCTTCAAGTTAGTGAAGATGAAGCATCAACAGCCCCGTCTCCTACCACTTCACCCTCCGTTCTCGTGCGTGGTTCTGAACTGTTACAAAAATGAAGCGCTACGACAAGATCACAACTATTTATTTTTATGTGTTGGATGGCAATGACCATGGTTTTTTTGAAAAATGTGTATGATATATAATTAGCAAATAAAATCATTCCTATAAACTCCTATCATAAAACAACAAACAACACCAACAATATTATAATTGCAGTTCTTCTTCATCCTCGTTCCATAAATCCCTGCTCTGTGCCTCCAGAACTTTCATCGAGACAACCACTTTGTCTAAATGTGTCATAACCGAATCAACCATATGCTGCACCCTTTCAAAATGGCTCTCATTAAACGCCTTAGACATGCCCAAATTCTCGATTCCGATCTCACTGTCATACATTTCCCATAATTTGGCTTGGTCTGCCATGAGATCGATAACATCCTCGCCTGTCTCCATTCTTGCCGAAAGTTCCAATTGTGAGGTTTGTAACTCTTTAAGAGCTACGACATGTCCGTCTCCAAAAAAATTACCTTCTTGCGCAACTTGATCGGCAACACGTTCAATGTCATCCATTATATCTAACTCAGCCCATATAGCATCACGCGCGTCAACGGCAGGACGGGCCTTTGGCAACGTAGTAGTGCCTGATAGTTGCTCTACATTAGTCATGATATCGCTTGATTGTGGGAAATAATTGCCAGTGATGCGTCGGCTTAAAGGAGTCTCTCCATAGGAACCTTGACTGGGGGAATGCGGAACCGCGCCAGACATGGTCGAAATTGATGTGGCAGTGGAATGACGATTAAAAAAATTTGGTCGCGCATTGACTGATGCAGACGAAGAAGCTTGCTGATATCGACCTAATGAGTACTTGGCAGACGGTGACGTGCCGCTCGATGACAAGATCTGGGACCGCTTCTGATCTGCCAGGTAGGCCGCGGTGGATGTGCCCAGGTTCCCAAGAACATTGCTAATATCTGAGCGCGATGATGGAATATGCCTAGATGCTCGAAGAGGAGCAAGATGTACAGAACTATCTGGTGATGTCTCCACAGAGGATTCTTCAATAACCTGCGGAGGTGACAGCGAATGCGGTTCTTGATTTCGGTGCGATACAGTGCTACTTAAGGTTGGTGACGGTCGCAGCTCATTTTCTGTATATAGCGACCCCTTTCCTGCATTCCGATAATTCTTAATTTCAACCATTATCGCCAAAATTTCAACTTGACCATTATATATAATTTTTTTTTAAGAAAAAAAACACGTATGGTCAGTAAAGTACAACTTAAAAATAATTGAAATGCCGCACTATAAACGCGAACGATGTCACCGGCGCTGGCATAACTCCACCACAAACGTGATAGATAAACTGAAGCGTGGTAGCGCGAATCAAAAGAAATCTCCAAAATTTTGATCATACATCATCGAGTTCTTCATCAAATCTTCCATTTTACCATCACGGCAAAGCGATCCAACAATGTCAGGTACGCCACCTCTTCCTCCTGGTTGGAATGGTCAGCCATCTCGTGTGTCGGCTCCTCCGCCTCCGCCTGGAGTGACCAGGCCACCACCTCCGCCACCACCTCCATCAGGTACCGCACCACCACCTCCACCACCTCCATCATCTACACGACGACCGCCACTACCACCGCCTTCGGTTGCTTCATCTTATCGCGATGCTTCAGATCCAGAATTGGTCAAACTGAATGAACGCAAACGAAAATGGCAGCAGATTCAGAAGCAAAAGTTTGGCGAGAAACGCGCGAACGTGTCGTTTGTGCAGGTGCAGAAGTCGGACATGCCTCCAGAACATTTGCGAAAGATCATGCATGACCACGGTGACATGTCATCCAAGAAATTTGCCGCTGATAAACGATCATACTTGGGTGCACTCAAGTACATGCCTCATGCCGTCATCAAACTGTTGGAGAACATGCCGCAACCATGGGAGCAAGTTCGCGAAGTCAAAGTGCTATATCACATCACGGGAGCAATCACGTTTGTTAATGAGATTCCACGTGTTATTGAACCCATATATACTGCACAGTGGGCAACAATGTGGTTGATGATGCGAAGGGAGAAGCGTGATCGAAGGCATTTCAAGCGAATGAGGTTTCCTCCGTTTGACGACGAGGAACCACCGATTTCTTGGTCAGAGAATATTGAAGACGTTGAACCATTGGAAGCAATTCAACTTGAATTGGACGAAGAAGAAGATTCGGCTGTATATGAATGGTTTTACGATCACAGGCCTTTGATTGATGACAAGGAATATGTTCCAGGTCCGTCATACAGAAAATGGACATTGGATTTGCCACAAATGGCCACATTAAACCGATTAGCTCATTCGCTACTTTCAGATATCACCGATTCAAATTATTTCTATTTGTTTGACAAGAAATCTTTTTTCACGGCAAAGGCTTTGAACGTGGCTATTCCAGGAGGTCCAAAGTTTGAACGATTATATAAGGATGTTGATCCTAATGATGAAGATTTTGGAGAATTTAATTCAATTGATCGGATTATTTTCAGATCGCCTGTTAGAACAGAATATCGAATCGCATTCCCACATTTGTACAACTCTCTTCCCAGATCTGTTGAGATTGACTGGTATAGTGATCCTCAGACCGTTTACATTAGATCAGAAGATCCTGAACTTCCTGCTTTTTATTTCGATCCAAATTTTGCTCCAATATCTTTGCGAGCGGTTGAGCCAGAGTTAGAGTTGACGCATGCAGATGAGATCTTTGGAGATGAAGAGGAAGACGATTTTGATTTGGGGGGAATTAAACCTCTTTTTAATGATAAGGAACTTTACAATGAAAATACTACCGGCGCCATTGCGTTATGGTGGGCATCTTACCCATACGATCGTCGAAGCGGCAGGACCGTTAGAGCACAAGATGTTGCTCTCATTAAGCATTGGTATCTTGAGCATCCACCTGCAGGATATCCCGTCAAAGTCAGAGTCTCTTATCAGAAGTTGTTGAAGACATATGTTTTAAATTCATTGCGAACTCGGAAGCCAAGCAATCAACGAAAGCAATACCTTTTCCGAAATTTAAAGAATACAAAGTTTTTCCAGCAGACTACCATCGACTGGGTTGAAGCCGGCTTACAGCTTTGCAGACAAGGATTTAACATGCTAAACTTGCTGATTCATCGGAAAGGATTAACCTATTTACATCTTGATTTCAACTTTAATTTGAAGCCTACAAAAACATTGACTACGAAGGAACGAAAGAGATCTCGGTTTGGTAACGCGTTCCATTTGATGCGTGAGATCTTAAGAGTGACGAAACTTTTGGTTGATGCTCAGGTGCAATATCGTCTCGGTAATGTGGATGCATTTCAGTTAGCAGACGGAATTCATTACACTTTAAATCATCTTGGTCAACTTACTGGTATTTATCGTTACAAATACAAGGTCATGCATCAGATCAGAGCTTGTAAAGATTTGAAACATGTGATTTATTATCGATTTAACGTTGTTATTGGAAAAGGAGCCGGATGTGGTTTCTGGCAACCAGCATGGCGAGTGTGGCTTTTTTTCTTGCGCGGAATTATTCCGTTGTTGGAACGTTGGTTGGGAAATCTTTTAGCACGTCAGTTTGAAGGTCGACATTCGAAGGGCGTGGCAAAGACTGTGACGAAACAGAGAGTTGATTCGTATTATGATTTAGAATTACGTGCTTCAGTTATGCATGATATTCTGGATATGATTCCCGAGGGTATCAAGCAAAATAAGTCCAAGACCATTCTTCAACATCTTAGTGAAGCATGGAGATGCTGGAAAGCAAACATTCCATGGAAAGTTCCAGGTCTTCCAGCACCAATTGAAAATATTATTCTTCGATACGTCAAGGCCAAGGCAGAAGGTTGGATAGCAGTAGCACACTATAATCGTGAGCGTATTCGTCGTGGTGCCACTGTGGACAAGACCGTGGCGAAGAAGAATTTAGGTCGCCTTACTCGTCTTTGGTTAAAAGCTGAACAAGAACGTCAACACAATTATTTGAAGGACGGTCCATACGTGACTCCAGAAGAAGCAGTCGCGCTGTTTAGCACGATGGTTCATTGGCTTGAGAGCAGAAAATTTTCTCCAATTCCATTTCCGCCACTCAGTTATAAACATGATACTAAGCTTTTGGTTTTGGCATTAGAAAGATTAAAAGAGGCATATTCATTGAAGGGAAGACTTAATCAATCACAAAGAGAAGAATTGGCTCTTATAGAGCAGGCATATGATAATCCTCATGAGTGCCTGAGTCGTATCAAGAGATTCCTTCTTACCCAGCGTGCATTTAAAGAGGTTGGAATTGATATGATGGACCATTATAGTCATATTACTCCTGTTATCGATATTGATCCTTTGGAAAAGATCACTGATGCTTATCTTGATCAGTATTTGTGGTATGAAGGCGACAAGAGAAGATTATTCCCTAACTGGGTCAAGCCTAGTGATGCGGAAGTGCCACCATTATTAGTTTACAAGTGGTGCCAGGGAATCAATAATTTGACTGACGTTTGGGACGTCAGTGAGGGGCAATGCAACGTGATGATTGAGACAACTTTGAGTAAGCTTGCTGAAAAGGTGGATCTTACTCTTCTGAATCGTCTGTTGAGACTAATTGTTGAGGCTAATATTGCCGACTATATAAGGTAAGAAAATGTCTTGACGAGTAATGTTTTTTTTTAAGATTGGGGAGCTAATCGGATTTTAGTGCTAAAAATAACGTGAATCTTACATACAAAGATATGAACCATACCAATTCATATGGTTTACTACGTGGTCTTCAATTTTCGTCATTTGTCTTCCAGTTTTATGGTTTGGTGGTGGATATTCTTCTTTTAGGCCTACATCGTGCAAGTGACCTTGCCGGACCTCCACAATTACCAAACGAGTTTTTACAGTTTAAGGACGTCGAAACGGAGTTGCAGCATCCTATTAGGCTCTACTCACGATATATCGACAGAATCCATATATTTTTCAGATTTACAGCTGATGAAGCTCGTGATCTGATTCAAAGGTTTTTGACGGAACAGCCAGATCCAAATTTTGAGAACGTCGTTGGGTACAATAATAAAAAATGTTGGCCACGTGATAGCAGGATGAGGCTTATGAGGCATGACGTGAACCTTGGTCGGGCGGTGTTTTGGGAATTGAAAAACCGGTTGCCTCGTGCTATGACCACCATTGAATGGGAAGACACGTTTGTATCTGTGTACAGTGGAGAAAATCCAAATTTGTTATTTTCGATGGCAGGTTTTGAAGTTAGGATATTACCCAAGTCTCGAACGGAAGCAACGGAGATGGCAGTGAAGGATAGTGTTTGGAGTTTGGTTAACGAGACGACGAAAGAAAGGACGGCGTATGCGTTTTTGAGAGTTACAGAGGATGATATTGCGAAGTTTAATAATCGCATCCGACAAATTTTGATGTCATCGGGTTCTACAACGTTCACAAAAATTGCAAACAAGTGGAATACGGCTTTGATCGCGTTATTTACTTATTATCGTGAAGCCGCGGTGTCAACTGAGGAACTTTTAGATACTTTAGTTAAATGTGAGACTAAGATTCAGACCAGAGTTAAAATCGGTTTGAACTCTAAGATGCCTTCAAGATTTCCTCCGGCCGTGTTTTACACGCCCAAGGAACTTGGTGGCTTGGGAATGCTTAGTGCCAGTCATATCTTGATTCCTGCTTCGGATTTGCGTTGGTCGAAGCAGACGGATACCGGAATTACTCATTTTAGAGCTGGCATGAGCCATGATGAAGACCAGCTTATTCCTAATATTTTCAGGTATTTGACTACTTGGGAATCTGAATTCATTGACTCTCAACGAGTATGGGCAGAGTATGCCATGAAGCGTCAAGAGGCGAATCAGCAAAACAGGAGGTTGACGCTTGAAGATCTTGAGGATAGTTGGGATCGTGGTCTTCCGCGAATCAACACATTGTTTCAAAAGGACAGACACACTTTGGCATATGACAAGGGGCATCGTGTACGAACAGAGTTTAAGCAATATTCACTGGCCAAGTCGAATCCATTCTGGTGGACCAGTCAACGTCATGATGGTAAACTGTGGAACTTGAACGCCTACAGAACAGATGTTATTCAAGCACTTGGAGGTATTGAGACCATTTTGGAACATACACTATTTAAGGCAACAGGATTCCCATCTTGGGAAGGTCTCTTCTGGGAGAAGGCATCTGGATTTGAAGATTCCATGAAGTTTAAAAAGCTTACTATTGCGCAAAGATCCGGTTTGAATCAGATTCCGAATAGACGTTTTACTCTATGGTGGTCTCCTACTATTAACAGAGCTAATGTATATGTGGGTTTTTTGGTTCAACTTGATTTAACCGGAATTTTTTTGCACGGAAAAATTCCAACGCTTAAGATTTCACTTATTCAGATTTTTAGAGCTCATTTATGGCAAAAGATTCATGAGAGTCTTGTGTTTGATTTATGTCAGGTTCTTGATAGTGAACTTGATGTGCTTCAGATTGAAAGTGTGCAGAAGGAGACGATTCATCCGAGAAAGTCATATAAGATGAATTCCTCGTGTGCGGATATTTTGTTGTTCAGTTCTTATAGATGGGCTGTTTCAAAACCGTCGTTGCTTCATGATAGCAAGGACGTGATGGATGCCGCAACCGCAAACAAGTTTTGGATTGATGTGCAGTTGCGATATGGTGATTATGACTCGCACGATATTTCCAGGTACACGAGAGCCAAGTTTTTGGATTACACAACCGATAGTACCAGTATTTATCCATCACCTACCGGATTAATGATTGGTGTTGATCTTGCCTATAATATTTACGATGCTTATGGAAATTGGTTCCCGGGCTTAAAGCCATTGATCCAGCAAGCCATGTCAAAGATCATGCAAGCGAATCCAGCGCTCTATGTATTACGAGAACGTATTAGGAAGGGATTGCAGCTGTATTCATCTGAGCCACAAGAAGCATACTTGAATTCTCAAAATTACAGCGAGCTGTTTAATAATCAAGGTAATTTTCAAGATATATCTATATTTACACATGATTAACTAACTATATGCAGTGCAATTTTTTGTGGACGACAGTAATGTGTATCGAGTTACAATTCACAAGACATTCGAAGGAAACGTGACAACGAAGCCGATTAATGGTGCTTTAGTGATTTTCAACCCAAGAACAGGGCAGTTGTTTTTGAAAATCATTCACACGTCAGTATGGGCTGGACAGAAGCGTTTGGGACAGCTGGCCAAGTGGAAGTCTGCTGAAGAAACTGCTGCTCTTATTAGGTCATTACCTGTTGAAGAACAACCCAAGCAGATTATTGTAACCCGCAAAGGTATTTTGGACCCCATGGAAGTGCACTTGTTGGATTTCCCGAACATTTCGATTCGTCCGTCCGAGCTTCAATTACCCTTTCAAGCAGTCGTGAAGATTGAAAAATTGAATGACATGATCTTGAAGGCAACTGAACCACAAATGGTTTTGTTTAATTTGTACGATGATTGGTTAAAGACGATTTCATCATACACGGCATTTTCAAGATTGGTATTGATAATGCGTGCTCTGCATATCAATATGGATAAGGCAAAAGTTATTCTTCGACCAGATAAAACTGTTGTTACTCAAGAACATCATTTATGGCCGTCGTTTAGTGATGAGGAATGGATCAAGGTTGAAGTTCAGTTGCGAGATTTAATTTTGGCGGATTATGGTGAAAAGAATCATGTGAACGTGGCATCACTTACTCAACATGAAATTCGTGATTTAATTCTTGGCCAGGAAATTAAGGCACCATCACAACGTCGGCAGGAGATTGCTGAAATTGAGGCACAACAGGAAGAACAATCTCAGCTTACCGCAGTCAAGACTAAGACTCAAAACGTGCACGGTGATGAGATTTACGTTGTTACGACGAGTAATTATGAACAGCAAACGTTTTCTTCAAAGACGGAATGGAGAACAAGAGCGATTTCATCTAATAACTTGTATCTTCGGGCTAAAAACATTTATGTTTCTTCAGATGATATTCGAGATGACAGTAATCAGCTCACGTACATTATGCCAAAGAACATATTGAAGAAGTTTATTCAGATTTCAGATTTGCGTGCCCAAGTTGCAGGCTATTTGTATGGCGTGTCTCCTCCAGACAATGATCAAGTGAAGGAGATTAAGTGTATTGTCATGGTGCCTCAGCTTGGAAATAATCAAGCCGTTCAATTACCTCACAACTTACCTGAGCATAAATTTTTGTTGAATGGATTGGAACCTCTTGGGTGGATTCATACTCAAGTTCAGGAGCTTACCGCCATCTCTCCAATCGATGTTACGACTCATGCTAAATTAATTAAAGCCCATCCTGACGTTTGGGGTCCAAAGACTGTCACAATGACTGTTTCGTTTATTCCCGGTTCAGTTTCGCTTACTGCGTATACGCTAAAGCCTGAAGGCATCGAATGGGGTGCACAAAATAAGGATTTGGTTTCCGCAACTCCTCAAGGTTATTCGCCAAGTTTTGGATCAAAAAGTCAGTTGTTATTATCTGACCGAATCGTCGGATTCTTTTTGGTACCGGTAAGAAAGAACATGAGCATAGCAAATACCATACCGTCTTTACTAACGAGTTTTTTTTTAGGAAACCGGGTTTTGGAATAATGCGTTTGTTGGCGCGGGTTGGAATCCTAACGCACGGTATGACTTGAAGTTGGATACTCCCTTACCA
Source organism: Lipomyces japonicus (assembly GCF_038497905.1). NCBI lineage: Eukaryota > Fungi > Ascomycota > Lipomycetes > Lipomycetales > Lipomycetaceae > Lipomyces > Lipomyces japonicus. The sequence continues at coordinate 38,377 of NW_027117875.1, forward strand.
TTCTATCATGAATTACATAGGCCTATTCATTTTACTTCATTTAATGGTATGTTGTATTTTGTTTTTTTATTTTTTTTATTTTTTTTAACGTTATGGTTTCTAACATTTGTTTGTTGTTTAGCAATGGAAAATGATGATTTGGAGGTTGAACGATCCGACGTGTTTGCCTAGGGGGAGGAATATTTTAAAACTAAAATTTCTTTTTTTTTAGTTTTTTTTTTTTAAAAAAGTCTATTTTGTTATTAAATTGTAATATGTTTGAGAAGAGTGGTTTTTATTTTGTGTTGTGTACGAATATATATATAATTTATTTTTGAAATTAGTAGAGGCGCAAAGCCAATATACAAATACCCCGACCCCATTTACCTGGTCGCGTAAAATGTATAGGAAGACTGGTTTTATATCTTTCATGTAGTTATTACGTGGTTAAATATTACAAGGGTAAGTAACACAATTACCGACTGGGCAATAATTACCATTCACTATTATATAATTATAATGTACAAAAAAAACTCCAGCCATTCCATTCATTTGCCTGTTAAAACCATTGTTGTATAATCCAGCACATGTAACTTGCAAATTTCTAGCCACTCACATTCTACAATCCCCCGGATTTACCGTTTTCAGTACATTATCCTTCTGTTTTTTTTCGGAAAAAGAGAAAAAACAAAAAAATTCCAAAAGGTTAAATAAACAATGCCAAATACCAAATTCCAATCCAAAAAAAAAAATATAGTTAATGTCGGATAATTTTTTGTATTCGGCTGCCGTTGTTGTGCGCACCGTTCTCGATAAATCTATAATCATAACTTTTTCATTATATATAATCATACGCCTGATCATCATCATTTAATGTAACACGGTTGGTTAAATATTCAAGTTCATCAGGACTAATTTCTGGAAATTCTTGATTAAATTCTTCAACCCATTCTCCTTGGCCCTTTGCTGACCTTGCGTCCTTGTCATGCCGTAATTGAAGCTGCGAAGAAGTAAAGGTTGACGACGCGTTAGAAGCAGTGACAGAAGCAGGCCTGGCTGTTCTTCTCGGTGATGGCGTGCCAGTCTTTAGCTTTTCAGGTTTCGGAGGTGGCGGTGGCTTGCGAACAGGCCCATGTTTTAGATCAATATCGGCAGCAGTCCTTACTGGCAAAATTCCTGCTTCCGACCTATGAGATTGATGTTTCTGATGCTTTGAAAATAATTGAGGCTTATGAATTTCAATGTGCGAAGTTGATTGATGTGGGGCGTGGCGGGCTTTTAACAAGGTTTGTTGAACAGCCAAATCTTGCACGCCGTGTCCGGATTTGAACCGCGACGACGATGCGCGAGAGTTTAATTCATTTTTATCGGCAGCCCTGGTTGAGTTAAGACGGTCAATATCAAGATCACTAATCGGTTCAATGACAACATATGTCTCCAGTACTTTAGAATCTGGCACGTCACCAATGGTTTCGGCCCGCTTTAATGGCTTGATGCTAACATCATTCGAAACTTGCGGCGCCGGATTAGAATCAGAATAACGACCATACCCTGAGGCCGTTCGAATAACTGGTGCGCTTTGTGACTGAGCAAGTAGGTTTTGAACCCGGTTTTGAATACTCGTAGCTCGAGGTCGTCGTGAAGGTTGTTGTTGTTGTTGTTGTTGTTGATCTTGCAAATCAGCTTGTCTTGAAATAGGAGAAATTGACTTTTGCTCGTTAGCAACCTGAACAGGAATATTAGATGTAGGCTTCGTGGCAGCAGGTAATTGGGACCTTTTTTCTTCTTGCGAAATGCGGCGTTGTTCAAATGCATCCCGAACAGGACTAGGAACCTCTTGTGATTTCACTTCCCAAGATTTCCCACTACCAGTAGTTTCCACACTGACAGATAGATCATGATCACCTTCTGATTCGTTTAATGGTTTAATATTGGCCGTATTTTTGACAAAAAAATTCTTTGACGAGCGCGTTGATGATGACCTTCGAAGCCCGGGAAATTTGAAATCTTTCTTTTTCTCTGGACTAGCAGGACGGTCGACTGAACTGGCCTCAAAAACTTTAAATGCTTCACCAAACTTGCCGGACAATTTTTTGGTAGCAGAAAATGAGATACTAGACCGCTTAGCATGCTTACCCGAACCTGAACTAAAATTTCTTTTATCATTCGTGGATGACAAATGATCATTTGCAAAATTCGACAATGATCCGGTTGAAGCACCAGTATCAAGAGATTTGAGGAATTCAAGGTTTGATTCAATATGTTCTGATGTCTGAGACTGACCTGTTATGGCCGGATGCAAATACGTCTCAGTATTTGAATGAATGGAATTTGCCGGACTAGTTGCGCCACTTCGGCCGCCGAGATTTCGAAGAAAATCCATACTAGAGTCAATAAACATGCTAACAGGTCGAGATCGAATCGAGTTAGATGAAGGTGGCCGTCTATAAAAACTTGCAGATCTATTGACATCTAACGATGGCCGTCTGGATGCGCTTGGTGTAACTTCTCTGGATGGAGCACGGATCGTTGAATGATCCCTTATACTGGATCGAGATTCGGAGCGTGATCGAGATGCAAGATAATCATCCGTGCTGGTACCTGTTGAAACGTAGTTTGGTCGTGCATACTTTGAATCAGCAGCGAAGTCGTTCGAAACTGATAAATCTGGAGATGCCACAGGCGATGACGATGGTACCATAACTGGTCGATTCGGTTGTGGCTGGTGGAGATGGCCCTTAGATAAAGACCGGCCCAATACGGTCGTGGTAGAAGTTGTTGAGACTGATGGTTGATCATGCGATGATGACGAAACATCAGGACTGGATTGAGAATGTTGTTCATATGAACCATAAGCCGGATAAGGCTGATTAGTTTGCGAAGAAATTCTTTCGGGATATAATGTTTTTGAATCAGTCCGATAAGAAACTGGTGAAGGAGGCTGTTTGGTAGGTATCGCAGGTTCTGCACTACCGGGTGGAGGTAGTCGGCCTCTTCGCATCGGCTTAATATTTGGAATAGTTTGTCGTTGTACAGTTGACTGCTCATATTTTATGACGTTAACCAAACTCGAGCTAGAGTTGGCCTGCTTAAATGATTGAGGAGGAGGCATTCTTCGGCTATCTTCCGCAGCATTGTAGGAATATTTCTAAAAAAATTAGAAATCAAGATATTATACCACAGCAATCCAAAGCAAAACAAAAAAAAAAAATACTTACATTCCTTATTGGTATTTCGACACCTCTCATGCTGCAAGTTTCTTTTACTACCAGGTAAATATTAGGACGATCTCGTGGAGTCTCCTGTAACATGGCCTTTATTAATCTCTTGATACGGTTAGAGTACTGAGGATGGGGCGGAAATTTAAATAAAGAATGCAAAATGGCCATTTGGCCCTGTTCTTCAAACGGGGTTATGTAGTAGCATAATTTGTATAGGAACACTCCTAATGCCCATATATCTGATTTTTCGTCGATCGGCAGCCCTCGGTATACGTCAACCATTTCAGGTGAACGATACTGCATAGTTGTATGTCGTTGGATATCGTCTTCTATAATGCGACATTCTTGAGCAGTCGTACCGGGATTAATAATACCAGAAGAAGATCCGAAATCACATATTTTAAAATGACCGGTTGAAGATATGAGCACGTTTTCGACTTTTAAATCTCGATGGAGCAACGGAGGATCTAAATAATGCATGCAAGCAACACCTTCTGTAACGTCACTAAAGATTTTAAGAATTTCACTTTCCGTAAATCTGTTTTGCAGCCTAGTGTTCATAAAATCGATCAACCCGCCGCCAGAACAATATTCCATAAGCAGAAATACTTCATAACCACCAGTTTTCAAATGTGACGCATGTGAATCAATATAAGTTACAATATTTCGATGGCCTTTTAATCGTTTCTAAACAAAACGTTTTTGTTAACTGTCAATAGGAGATAACAAACAATCAATAGATTGTAAGGGTGGATTCGTACCATAGTATCGACTTCAACTCGTAGTATACCTAAATTTTCTCTATCTGGAACAGCAACACGTTTAAGTACGGCTAAATCGGTTCCATTGATGATGGTAGACAATCGCACAACATAAACATGAGCAAAACCACCTAGATCGAATCGGTCAATAACGGCAAATCAAAGCAACAAGGTGATAACAAAAGATCAACGATTACCTTCAGATAAGTATCTCTCAACTATGACGTTATGAGAACCGACAGTTAAAGGTGTGCCCGGTAGGTAAGTGCCAGGAGGAACAACAACATTGTTTGCAAATGGCGCTTGCACGTACTGTTGTGGAAAATATTGGCCTTGATGATGATTGCTCAATCCGGCAGAATATGTCTGAGCCATTCCAGTAAACAAATTCGATTGTACAAGTTATGAAAAAAAAAAAAAAAAGCCTCCCCCAAAAGTAAATACCAAGTTGCACTGAAATATTAACCAACTTGTAAACGGATGCAAATTATATGCAATAAATAATAAGGCAATCTGCCCACAATGTATGTTCAAGCAAGCAGAAGGCGCCCTTGGCTTCGACATTGCGCGGGAACGCGGGGGGTAGGGTTGGTTGGTTGTACTGTACTCATCAAAATGGACCCATTAATTTTAGTGTTTTATTTTGAAACGTCATCTACAAAATACATGAATAGTTCATTTAATTATCTAGAGAGGGAATCGAAAGGAACGTGATTCGGTGAGAAAAGTGCAACGACACCTTCATTTGCGACCAAGCAATGTTTTTAGAAATGTAAACAAAAACCAAGTTTAGATCAACAGGGCGAAGAAGAAATCATTTTTATAAACCCGCAAATGGTATTCATCACAATTGATCGTCAATCGCATGTCCAGAAACTGGTGCAAATGCTGTCGAGCTCTTGAGAGCATATTACAAGTTCTCTTGTGCCCGCACTCACACCGATCTGTTGTTGCATTTGGGATCGACGTGTAGTAAGTAGACGCCGCACAGAAATGCATAAGTGCACAAGCCACGCTGCATTTGCACAGGAACAATTCCTTCCTTCCTTGCACAGCCTCTGCCATCCCCCAAGCCACACCGCCCGTTGGCACAACAAGTGGCGCATGCACCACACGGACTTGCCGCCAATAATAATAGGTTCTTCACCCTTATTGGCGCGCGAGGAGTATGGGTGTTTGTTGTGTTGTTGTTGCCCACCCCTTCGACAAAAGCAAGCAAAAAAAAAAAGGTCTACATTTGCAACCACCAGACGGGCTGACCAAAGCTACAAGGGCCAGCATAAATGATCTTAAAGCAACTTTTGAAGCAAGCAACGGTCTTTGTTATCCCTTTGGTTCAGCAGCCATGCAAAGCAACTCCAGTCAGCGGGTGCAAGCTCACACTCGAAAAATCGTAAAATTTCTGCCCTCCGTGAGCTTTGGGCGCAGTATATAAACATCTCATATAACCCTCGCGATTCCCCCGTCGGAAATCTTTTGCTTGCCTCAGTCCCCCAACCCAGATCGAACCATATTATCACGTGACCACGCGTTATTTATGTGTATTGTCTGATTGTATTACTACTAGTCCCTTGATGTCGAGGTAAGACCAGCTCATGGCATTGACTAACTAGGCTCAATTGTGCTAATATGGATTGTATTTGTATAGATTGGAGCGTCTGGTGTCTCTTCTTGACACCGGATCAACCCAACTCGTTCGAAATACTGCCGCCGACCAGATAGGCGACATCCAGAAGGCTCATCCTGATGAGCTCTTCAATCTCCTAGGCCGCGTGTTCCCGTATCTGCGGTCTCAAAAATGGGATACCAGAGTTGCTGCTGTCAGAGCCATTGCTGGTATAGCTGCCAATACCGAAAAATGGGATCCTAATGCCAATGATTCTGATGTCAAACCTGAACTTGATGATTTTACACTTAATGAAGAACCAAGCGTGAAGCTTGAGGTAAAGGCAGAAGATGCCGTTTTTGCTACTCCTTCCGTTCCTGTAACCAATAACGGCATAAAACGCGAGTTCGATAGCAAATCAACAAAGCTGGAGATAAATACGTCTGTTAAACTTTCGTCTGACGATGCCGATTTGCTTTCCTTCAACTCGTTCGACATATCTTTAGTTCTCAAAAACGGAAAGAAGCTGCTTGGCAGTGGCGGGAAAGAGTATGATTTCAATTTAGCAGATCTTGATCCGGCTGACCGACTCGCTTTACAAAAGAGAAGCGTCACTGCCAGGCTTGGTCTTGGCGGTGAATACATGGACGAAATCGTCACTGCCTCTGATTTTGCTTTGCAGACTCCCAGGCCAATTGCTCCACTAACTCTAGTAGGGTCACAGCCGTTCAATAGGTTACCAGTAACAACTCCCGAAGCTTCAGCTGATGCCACCGGCTTAAGTTCTCGGGTACGTGCCATGGCAAAACGTAAGGCTCGTGCAGATGCTAAAAATCAAAATTCCAAGTATGTTTTTTTTTTTTTTTTTTTTTTTTTTTCTGATTTGTCATTAGAGTCAGGGCAGTAGATTTGTCTTCCAGTAGCGCATCTAGGAAAATTTCGGCTGAGGGTATCGCTCCTAATGCTCAAGCTCAACAACCGCAGGACTATTTTTCTATTACCCCACAGGCTCAATCTGATAGAGTAGTTATCGAACACAAGGCGCCCCCAATAACACCTTCATCAGCCATTCAAACCTCCGCAGTCGGTCAAGTGTGGCCTTTCGAAGGCATAGCAGAACTTCTTTTAGTTGACTTATTTGATGAATCTTGGGAGACAAGACACGGTGCTGCCAGTGCCCTTCGTGAAATTACGCGAGTTCACGGTGCTGGTGCTGGCCGCTTACTTGGCAAATCTAAGAAAGAGAATGACAGACTTAATAACATTTATCTGGAAGATTTGGCTGGCCGACTGTGCTGCATATTTGCTCTTGATAGATTTGGTGACTACGTATCCGACCAAGTCGTGGCTCCGATTCGTGAATCTGCTGCGCAAACTTTAGGTGCTTTGCTAATTCATCTGCCTAAGGAAACCGTGCTGGAGACATTTAAAGTGCTTTGTATTTTAGTTCACCAAAACGATGCAGACTTCTCGGTCTGGGAAGCGTGCCATGGTGGTATGCTGGGCCTGAAATATCTGGTAGCTGTTAGAAAAGACTTGTTGCTTGATCCTGAATGCGGGTCGAAGATTTTGGACGGTGTCGTTGCAAGTGTTATGCATGGCTTGGATGAGACCGATGACGATGTACGAGCTGTTTCTGCAGCAACGTTGGTACCCATTGCATCTGAATTTGTGTCCATGCGTCCAGAATCGGTCGAGAACTTGATTGAAGTAGTGTGGGAGTGCTTGGCAAACCTTAAGGATGATTTAAGTGCGAGTACAGGCAGTGTTATGGATCTTCTTGCAAAACTATGTTCGTTCCCTCAGGTTCTTGAGCAAATGAAAACAAATGCCTTGAAAGATCCGTCCATGTCGTTTGTGATGCTTGTTCCTAGACTGTACCCATTTCTCCGGCATTCAATTACGAGTGTTCGACGAGCAGTGTTACGGGCTCTTTTAACCTTTCTGAATATAGAAGATGATGGTTCAAAGGATTGGGTAGATGGTAAAGCTCTGAGGCTGGTTGGTCAGAATTTATTACTCGAGCAAGATGAGGTATGTTAAGGCACATTTGTTTTATTATAAAAACTTACTAAAGTTAATCAGGTTGTTTTAAATTTGTCGCTTGAAGTGTTCAAAGCTTTGGCAGCCAAGTTAGCAACGCGGAGTGAAACTCACTTTGTTGAGGAATTTGGTCCCCATGTATATCCTCTAGTGACTTTGCTAATGACCCCATTGGGTGTCAATCGCAATAATTATCCCATGGACACCTCATTAATTCTTAGACCATCCGGTGCAACATTTTCAACATATCATGCCAATAATGGAGTAAATACCACAGGCTTGACTGCAGATGGGCCTCCTCCTAAACGTCGTCGACGCTCAGAGAAAAAAATTGTTGATGACTCACCTGCTGCGGCCCATAGTATTGATGCACCTGTTTTTATGGGTGATGTTGAACTTGTTGGAATTGATTCATTAGTAAAGATGAAAATCGCGTTATCGAAGGCTATTGGATATGCAATCAGCCTGTGGCCGAAGAGTACCATCAAAACTTTTAGGGATTTGATTGAACCATATCTTTCACAAAATTGCCCATTCTCAAGTTCAAGACTTTTTGCGGCAATGATACTTGAAGAATATGGCAACAATTATAAAGGGGAATCAGATTTGAAATCATTGTTTAAAGGTATTCTTTCGGAAATTTTGAACTCAACCGGTTTGGAGAATTCGTATCAAGATTTGGTGCCATATTTAAAAGTTGTTCGATTACAAGCTCAGGCAATGCTTAACGTGTTTGCTGATGTCGGAAAGGTTTCGGCTCAGAGACTTCCCCGCTTGGCCGTCGTTGCTAAAGGCGAACCTGATGCTGGTCCAGACGCGTTTGGTTTGGAAGATGCTATTCGGACCGCAGGGCCTGATTTTGAAAAGCTCCGCAAGAGCATGCAAGGTACGTACAGAGTTATTGCATCTCAACCTCTGTCACAATCACAAGAAAGTTTGAAGATGGCGATCGATGATGCAAAAGCGGCGATAGAGTTACGACATATTCGAATTTTGGCTGCGTGTGCTGGCGCATACGTATCAATGTTGTCAAGTTTGCCGAAGAAGTTAAATCCTGTGATTCGCAGTTTAATGGATTCTGTAAAGACTGAAGAAAATTTCTCTTTGCAAAATCGTTCGGCCGAATCCGTGGCTCATTTGGTTCAGTTATGTGAAAAATCAGGCAAGTCAGGAGCTTCTGATAAAATTATAAAGAACCTGACAGCGTTCCTTTGTGTTGATACTTCGGAAGTACCTGAATTTCATCATCATCAAAAAATGGAAAATTCGATTTTATCACTTCACAAGGAAGAAGACAGGCGTGATCACGCGGATGCTGTTGCGTATCAGAGAGAAGTTAGGAGCGCTCGTGTCAAGCGTCGAGGTGCGAAGACAGCATTGGATATTTTGGCGCATTTGTTTGGCGCCTCTTTATTCACTAAGGTTCCCAAACTTAAAGAGTGCATGCTAGAGCCTTTGAACACATTAAAGTCTCCATTGCCTGGAGATATTACAAATTTGGAATCAATTTTAGGACAAGAACTTGTTGATGGAATGTCCATCATTCGTGCTTTACTTCCTAATCTGGACGAGAAACTTCATGATGACTTTACTAATTATTTTTCATTAATTTCTAATGCTTTGGAATCTAAATTTTCTGTGTTGCGCTATGCCGCAGCCAAATGTTTTGCAACAATGTTTGGTGTGATGAAAGTCACTGGAATGACATTTTTGGTAGAGAATATTTTGCCAATGTTTAACAATGGGTTGGAGTTGCGATGCAGGCAAGGCGCAGTAGAAATGGTTTATCATCTTGTTCACGCAATGGGGACCGAAATCTTGCCGTACATTGTGTTTTTGGTCGTGCCTATTTTGGGACGAATGAGTGATTCAGATAATGATATTCGATTGCTTGCAACGACTACCTTTGCTCAAATTATTAAACTGGTACCATTAGAGGTGTGTAAATTTTTTTTTTTTTTTTCGGATAAAGCAAATGATCAAGGGATTAACAAATTATTTTTTTTTTTTTTAGTCTGGAATTCAAGATCCTCCCGGAATGCCGGCATCGCTTTTGGAAGGTCGGGATCGTGAACGCAAATTTATTTCGCAAATGTTGGATAGCAGCAAAGTTGAACAATTTACTTTACCGGTCGCAATCAAGGCAGATCTTCGGAAATATCAACAAGAAGGTGTTAATTGGCTGGCATTTCTCAACAAGTACCATTTGCATGGAATACTTTGTGATGATATGGGTCTGGGCAAGACGCTTCAAACGATCTGCATTGTGGCTAGTGATCATCATCTTCGTGCAGAAGAGCATGCGAAGACCAATAGTCCGGAAACCAGGCCGTTGCCAAGTTTAATCGTGTGCCCGCCTACGTTGACAGGTCATTGGGAACATGAATTAAAGACGTATGCGCCATTTCTTAAAGTATCAACTTATGTGGGAAATCCGTATCAACGATCGAGATTGGCCGAACAATTTGCCGTGTCCGATATCGTGGTTACTTCTTATGATATTGCCCGGAATGATGTGGACATTGTTTCCAGCCAAAATTGGAACTATTGTGTGTTGGATGAAGGTCATATTATTAAGAATGCGAGCTCAAAGTTAACCAAGTCTGTTAAAAAAATTATTGCGGATCACAGACTTATTCTTTCCGGCACGCCTATTCAAAACAACGTTTTAGAGTTATGGTCCTTGTTTGATTTCTTAATGCCAGGCTTTCTTGGAACCGAGAAAGTATTTAACGAACGGTTTGCTAAGCCGATTGGACAAAGTCGAAACAGCAAGAGTTCTTCAAAGGAGCAAGAAGCTGGCGCTTTGGCACTCGAAGCATTACATAAACAGGTTTTGCCATTTCTTTTGCGTCGACTTAAGGAAGACGTGCTTGCTGATTTGCCACCCAAGATTATTCAGGATTATTATTGTGACTTGAGTGATTTGCAAAAGCAACTGTATGAAGATTTTACCAAGAAGCAAAAAAGCACGGTTGAAAATGAAGTCACGCAGACTGGTAACAGTAATAAAGAGGGCAAGCAACATATTTTTCAAGCATTGCAATACATGCGCAAGCTTTGTGATCATCCTGCGCTCGTGCTCAATGCAAAGCATCCTCAATATGAAAAGGTGCAGGCCCAGTTGGCGAAAGAGAATCATACCATAAGAGACATCAGTTATGCTCCAAAACTGGGGGCGTTGCATGCGTTATTGCTTGATTGCGGCATCGGCACAAGTTCTGGTCCGATGTCGTCGTCATCATCATCATCCGCATTGGCCACATCAGCTGTTACTGATGACCTTAGCGGCGGCGTGATTTCGCAACATCGAGTGTTAATTTTCTGCCAGTTAAAGGAAATGCTTGATATTGTTGAAAAAGATGTGTTCCAAAAGCTTTTGCCGGCAGTGAGTTACATGCGACTTGATGGATCGACCGATCCTCGTAAACGTCAGGACATTGTTCAAACTTTTAATGCTGATCCTTCCATTGATGTGTTGCTGTTAACTACTCACGTGGGCGGACTCGGTCTTAATCTGACGGGTGCTGATACGGTCATATTTGTTGAACATGATTGGAATCCCATGAAGGACTTGCAAGCCATGGATCGTGCTCATCGAATCGGTCAAAAGAAAGTTGTAAACGTGTATCGATTGATCACGCGGAACACGGTGGAAGAAAAAATTATGGGATTACAACGGTTCAAGTTAAACATTGCAAACACGATTGTGAATCAACAAAATTCGGGATTGTCAACCATGGATACGGATCAAATCTTGGACTTGTTCAATCTTGATGGTGACTCTGCAGGTAACCAACAACAACAGGTTGCCAGAACGGATGCTAATGATAACGATGAAATTGACTCTCATGATTTAATTGATGAAACTGGTCAAGTTATTAAGAAAGGTCAACAAAGTGCGGTTCATGGATTGGCTGAATTATGGGACGAAAAAGATTATGAAGAAGAGTATAACTTGGATTCATTTATTCAATCTTTAACATAAAATTTTTTTTTTCTTTTTTTTTTTAACTTGTTTTCAATTTGAATGGGTCGTTTAAAGAAAGATAAGGGAAGTGTATAATATTTGTAATTTTTTTTTTTTTTTTTTTCATTTTTGTAAATTATAACTCATGGCGATCATATGGAAAAGAGAAGATATTTAAAACGAGAATCAATGTATAAAAATAATGTATTTTTAGTTATATACTATAAATTATTTTTCTGCTGACTAGATTTCTATAGTTGTATAAATTTAATTGCAGAACAATTTTTTTTGAAAAAAAAAAAAAAAAAAAAATTATGTTGATTTGACTATATATAATGAAAAAATAAACCGAATATAACCGTTGATGATGGAAACAATACACTTGTGAAAATTCAAACCATGAAGAGGAACAATTAAAAAAAAAAAAAAATAAAAATAAATAAAATTACAAATATAAAACCATTAATCGCAAACACCTTCCGACTTGAATAAAAAAAAAAAAATAAAATAAAATAAAATGAAACCGCACTCCGCATAGAAAATCCATAAAAATCAGTCAAGCTCCCATTCTAGCCAACCCGCATAACGCTATTCGTTAATTTTTTTTTTTTTTTGAAACCACCAAAAAGAAAGTTATAGCTAGACCGAATTAATCTATACACTTTACCATGTTGTCTCATCCATTTCTTCAATATCAGAACCACCAGGACGGGTCGGAACTATGTGTAACGGTCGTTCTTCTTCAAACAATACGTCGGCAAGATTGTTTTGTATTTCTTCAGTAACGTTATCGTTATCTGGCGCAGGAAATGGGTGTACACCTTGCATGTTATCGTCCGCAGTATCAATTTCTTGAAGCCGTCGTACGATCCCATGAAATATTAAATTCTGAAAATGTCGCTGTTGTTGCGGTTGTTGTTGTTGTTGTTGTTGTTGTTGTTGTTGTTGTTGTTGTTGTTGTTGTGGTTGTTGCAATTCTTCAACTCGCTCTAAAGTACCAAGTTGAGCTGTTGCCCTATAATGATCTTGCATCATTTGATTTAGATAAGCACGTAACCTAGAAACGCCAACCCCACTAAACACGCAAAATACTGCCTGCTGATGTTGATTAAATTCTGGTGGGGGTGCTCTGCAAAATTGAGTAAGGTCTTGACGCATAAATGCAGGAACGCCGGTCAAACTAAGATGAGTAAGACGAGGACATGCTCGTAAGAGATCATACACTGCCTTTTTTTTTTAGTTGGTTTATACAACGTGACATAACAAAAGCTTAAAACTTACCGGAAGAGTCAAATTTGCACAATACGACAGATGAACTCTTTCTAATGAATTCTCTATCCCCTGTCGTTGAACTAGAGCTTGAATAGCAACATTAGTCACATTTTGACACTTCACCAATCCTAATCTTCGAAGTTTTGGAAGCGTGGCCAAGTGTTGCACGGTCACATCAGTTAATTGCAGGCAACACGCCAAATCGATATACCGAATTCGTGAACAATGACGAACCAACTGGAAAACCCCTAGGTCAGTTATCAATGAGCAATGTCCGAGATGTAGATAGTGAAGAGACCGTCCTAGTTTGCAAATGTAAATCAAACCCTGATCAGTGATTTCGCTGCATTTGGCCAATATCAAGTTTCGCAACCGTGGTGCAAATAAAACTATTCGAAGCACGCTTTGATCATTTATTTCAGAGCAACCACTAAGGTCAATTAACCTGAGGGCATCAAATTGCACGCCGCCATCCACCGGGAAACTGGAAAATGCATCATTTGTAATATTCGCATTCATGCACACTCTAAATTCACGAAGAAATGGAAGCCTATTTAAAGCGTTGGTAACCGCATTGTCCTGAATCTGAACACATCCTTGAAGGTCTAACTCCATTAAGTTGTTGCAGTTGGTCGAAACTGCGTCCACCGCAGTATTAGTGATTAACGCACAATCAACCATTTTCAAACGTCTCAAATATCTGCAAGTATGCGCGACCTGAAGAACGGACTGATCGGTAATTAATTTACAACCAGTAATATTCAACCCTTGTAATTTCTTGCACGTTTCCGAAATGGCGATAATGGAAAGATCCGTAACTCGATCGAGCTGAGACAAATCTATTCCGGTTAAATGAGTATTATTCCGAATGACTGGTTCCAGACTCTCATCTGAAATTCGTTTACATGAAGGCAGCGTTAATCTTTCAAGTTCGGTGCATGCTTGTCCTAATGATAACAGGACTTGATCGGTTAAGTTTTCAGATATGGCAGTTAAATTCAACTTTCTGACAAATCGTCCGTAAGGGAACATTAACGATGACTCTGGCCGTTCTAAAGTTTTAACGAACCGAGCAAATACTGGAATGGTTTGAAAATTAGGTCGATACCATAACAACTCCACAGCACATCTGGCCCATGACTTGCAAACCATTAAAACAGATTTAACATCCTCTGTTGTATCAAGATAACCGAAAATGGAAATTATTAATTCCGTGGGTAAAAGATTGGCATGGACAGGTACTTCAACGTCGTCAGCTTCTTGACCAACAAGTTCGGCATCACTGCTGGTGCCCTTGAAATCAGTATCATCATCGTCAATATCGTCAGCCGTGTCGTCATCTTCGTCGTCTTCGTCTTCAGGCGAATCCGAAAGTTGTTGAGGGGTATTATAAGCTGAAGATGTCGGCGACGGTGACCTGAAAGCAGAAGCAAAGCGAGGAGGCTGCCCGTCAGTTGAGTGACCTAAAGGTTGATCTGCAAGTATTGAATCAATAGCTGAATTATTGTTGTCAGGTGAATCACCACCTCGAGGTGACGATATGAAAGATGCCATCGTTTCTGCGAATTACTCTGGCCTTTGCGAAGAGTAGACAAACCTCAAAACAAAAAAGGGACGAACGCCGGCCGATTATTCCAATTAATAAATTTTTGTAACAACGAAAACCAGTTTCTGCGATCGCACTTTTTGGTCACTGATTTACAAAAGTTTGAAATTGGCAAAACAAACAAACAAATACCGATCGTTGTAAGGAGAACGATTCGCTCGATGTTTAGTACACAATTGTTTGAGAAAGCTTCGAGCCGCGCTGACTAAGAGTTCTACAAGCACTACCGGCTAAGAAAACCATAGCAACCTAGAATAAAAGACTACAGAGTAACTTACTATTTGAATATGACTTTATGAAATATAGAGCTCACAGTATGTTTTTCTGTATAAGAAAGACTGTAGTAATATCACGAATAACTGGATTGTAACTATATCTATATATATATAAATTTTACGGTAAAACTCTAAACCTTCAAGATTCGCGTTTGTAGAATAAAAGATTTCAAAATAAATAAGGAACTGGCAAGAAATTTAACATGCCGATTCCACTTTTCTGGACGGTAGTCAACACCGGCCCGAGTGCTTTGCCTGGATGGCATCATTTGAAGACATTTGGGCCTTGGATCGCGGTGATATATTTGCTGAAACGATACTTTGGCGGAACGGCGAATACATGGGAGCGTGACATGCACGGCAGAGTGATTTTGATGACGGTAATCATTCTAAAGCGAAAATATTTGAGTTTTTTTTTAAAAATCTGACCAAGTTACCAGGGCGGCACGTCAGGTGTAGGAGCAGAGGTAGCGCTTGATCTGGCGAGCAGAGGAGCGCAGATTATTTTTTTGGTTCGATCGACCGAGGATCAATGGTTGATTGAATACATATCTGATTTGCGATCACGGTCGAGCAACCATTTGATATATGCTGAACAGGTAGATCTTGCATCATTATATTCAATCAGAAAGTTTGCTACCAAATGGCTGGACAATAGCCCACCTCGACGACTTGATATGATCATCTGTATGGCCGGCATTACGCAGCCACCATTTAAGGAAAGAGTCGTGACCGAAGATGGAATTGAATCTCAATGGGCAATTAATTATCTGGCTCATTATCACTTGCTAACCTTACTCGCGCCTGCACTCAAGGTTCAGCCACCGGGACGGGATGTCAGAGTAATTTTAAGCAGTTGCAGTAGCTACGTGTTGGGTGATTTAGATGTGAACGATCTCGAATTTGTTAAACGACAATACCCAGTTAACAAACCTTGGCGAGTATTTGGAGCTTCAAAATTGGCATTGATCATGTTTGCCAAAGAATTTCAAACACAATTTGATAATTACAAACGGCCAGACGGTCAAGAAAATAATGTACGCGTTTACTTGGCCAATCCTGGATTTGTCAGGACTGCGTCTTTGAGAAATTTTATAACTTTAGGAAGTTTGTGGGGGTTGTTGGTTTATTTGCTTACATGGCCAATATGGTGGTTGGTCTTGAAAAGTCCGAATCAAGGCGCGCAGACGCATTTATATATTACCATGAGCCCAGACTGTGGTAAAGGAAATGGTGCAAAGTCATTTAATGAATGCGTTGAAGTTACCAGATCGTAAGAATTTCTAGATAAGTCAAGGCCGGGGGCAAAAGTTACTAATTTACAAATGTTTTATAGGTCGCCCAAAAAGGAACTTAAAGATGAAGGTTTACGGAAAAAGCTCTGGGAAGCAAGTGCGAACCAAATAGAGACGGCTGAAAAAGCATCCGCATTAAGAAGAAAAAAGGTTGATCTTGCAAAATCAAGCGCATCATCAAAGACTTTTTCAAATACTACGACAAATTCACAGCCATCAACCACCAGAAATGCAAATAAATCCAAATCTAAGAAGATATAAGAGTTTGAGTAATAAGGTACGATTGCAAATGATACGTCAATTCTACTGCATTTACTTATATATATATTGAAATATATCAAAAATCAGCATAAAACAAGGGCAAACCTTGAGTACACTGTATATATAAATATATAGTGTTTTAACGAAAAAAAAAAATATTAAAGACTCACAAACTCCCAACCTATTTATGTAGATGGCCACGTACACAAATAATTGTATAATTTTTTTAATGCATATTTGTAACCTAGCAACACAAAACTTAAGCCTGATGAGCGTGAGCATGAGAGTGATCGCCATGCTCTTCTTCAGGAGCTCCGAGATAGTTAAGCTTGTAAACGCTTCCGCACTCTATGCAGCGGGCAAGGTGTCCAACCTCAGCAGCCAACCAACTGAAAAAAAAAAAAAAAAAAAAAGGATTCTTAGTTTTCCAGACAAAATTACATTCCAGTCAAAATTTTTACTTACATGACCTCATGGGAGTCAGCTGGCGAACCAGAGCAGCCAAGGTATCGAAGAGAGACCGGAGAGTCAACAATAATTGGATCGGCAACAGTACCGATGCGAGACGAGTCAAGAAGTTGCTCACCAAAAACGTCAATACCGGCGAGGTTACCGAGAAGTTCAATACGCTCTATCAGTTGTTAGAACCAATTTTTTTTTTTAAATTCGCATTCCCATTTACACCATGGGCACTAAAAAGAAACATAAAAAAAAACTTCAAAGAATTGAAAATAGACATACCTAAACCGGTAGACTGCTCGAAATCAGTTGGGATAGTGCCGGGCTCGGCACCAGGACCGTAAAGATCAGCAGTGGACTTGACATCTTCAAGCTTCAAGGAAACCTTGGGTTCGGCGGGCTCGGGAACGTTATGGTGATGGTCATCGCTGGCTGAAAATTTCGTTAGCCCAAAAACTTTTTTATCTCGAAATGATCGATTCTGTCAATTATCTGACACGTGGTGAAATAACGAAACTCGCAAAAATAGCATCCAAAAAAGGTATAGCATTTTTAACAAAGTCAAATTATTCTACCCACAAATGATCGTAAATGAACCATTTTGTGAATTCGCAAATGAGTTTTTTGCATGGTGCATACCTAATCTGATGGAAGTCGAAAATCTGGACGCAAGAGCGACGCGAGTCCTGAGCACAGCCGGAACACGACGGGCAGTAATGGAAACAAGTTGCCTGGCAGTAAACATATCTGAAAAACGTAAAAAAAAATTATACTTGTCAACACTAAAGTCGAATTGCCTTGAGATTGCGAACAAAGAGTTGGAGGGAAGTCGCACACAAAAACACGAAATTTGCCCTTCGGTTCCGGCCAATCACACCGACGACGAAACTCGCACCACCTTTAAACCCCCTAACCTTGAACGCTTCTGCTTACGATATCCTTATATAACGTTTTCCTGCATTGGCTTCGACCTCAATTTTTTTTTTACTTCATGAAGTGCGACCTTGAAAAAAAAAAAAAACAATTGTAGCTGGCTTGAATTATCTCTTGGCATTTTAAATTAGAAATTCAAAAGCCTGAACTAATTTTAATAAGTGAATTTACTATGTATTATTGACAATATGTACTGCTTAATGGAATAAACCACCTTATACCTTACATTATTTATTCCTGGTATCGATTACATGCCCAACGCCATAAAACATATCATAAATTCAAAATAAAATTTTATAAAAAAAACTAACAAATATGACAGCCAATGATATAAAAAAAAGAAAAAGAAAAAAAGACCCCCCCCCCGGGGGGGAAGGGGGTCAATCGAGGTATGGGAATATATGAATTGCGGAATGATGGCTGTGAATGCAACAGAGACTTGACAAATAATTATATAGAGTTATGGGGG
>NW_027117876.1:0-55314 GCF_038497905.1 Lipomyces japonicus
GAGGATAATAATAATAAAAAATAAAAACAAAAAAAACAGAAAAAACAGAAAAAACACTAGCTTTTTTAGCAGTTAGCTATCTGAGACGGGCCTAGATAACATATATTGTTTATATATATAATCTACTTGTTTTATGATTCATAAATTAGTAGACAAAAAATTCATAAGAATTTAGAATAAGACTAAATATCTCAAGAAAAGGAAAAAAAAACCGTAAAAAAAAATATTAAATGTAGCAAAACATTATTTATAGAAAACAAGAAATATTTAGTTTAATAGATAAATATTAAAATTATATAAATAAAAATAATAATAAAAAAAAATTAGAAATAATGTTATTAGGAATTAGTTTATTAATTTTAATAAATAAACTAATTCCTAATAACATTATTTCTAATTTTTTTTTATTATTATTTTTATTTATATAATTTTAATATTTATCTATTGAATTAGTTTATTAATTTTAATAAATAAACTAATTCCTAATAACATTTCTAAACTAATTAATAATAATATAATATTTTTAGTTATTTTTATTTATTTTATTATTTACTCAAATAGATTCTGAGGTTGTTTAATATTTTTATTTATTTATTTTTTATGTTTAATCTTCCTTTTTTCTGATTTTAAATTCGGCCTACCCCAATTGGCTTTTCGCAGCCATTATATGTCATCCTATTTTGATTAGATCCCATGGATAAGGTTTATTGTTTAAAGTTTATTGTATGAAAATTATTTTGATTGTACTTTCAGTGGTAGCAGCTTTCCCCTTAAAATTAAGACCGGTTTTCCCTGTTATGTCATCCAAATGGACACTGAATAAGAATTATATTAGATTATTTGTACAGCAGGCCATAACTGGAATAGTTGCATGTTTGCTTAAAAATAAAGGATAATAATAATAATAATAATAATAATGAGAGCAATGAGGAGCAAAGGTACAGTTCTGACGAGCATGTAGCGGGGAGAGCATTTTTTTTATCTTATTAAAAAGGAGCCATACAGCACCCCAATTTATATTATTCTATAAATAAATATTGAACATCAACCATTTAGGCATAGAGCATCAGGTGCTTTGTGCTGCTTTAGACAACTTTTTTTCCTTTTTCAAAAATCTTTTGATCAACAAACGATTTTTGCACCATTCGAACCGCCTCATTTCAACCATCACAGTCATATTTCCAAATTTCGACTTATTTTGAGGAAAAAATTGCGAGTCAAAGTCTGAAAACAAAAAAAAACGAAAAACGTCATCGTCATCCGTCTACCTCAATACATCCTCAATCAGGCTAAATTGGTGAATCCTCAGTTATCATATCTATTAAATTCAGCTCAAATTTTTTGACTTCAATTGCACTCAAATTTACTGCAGTTTCAATAGCCCGGTGAATACCCGATCTGCTGCTAGCTCGACACACTCACTGCTCAATAACCAACCACCATCAAATCAAAAAATAAATAAATACCGAAGATCCAATATTCAACTAGTCAAATTTCAAATTTCAAATTATTTGGATGAGTATTGGTGAAGATATTGCACAGTTCGAAAAACCAAGCAAGGAGCAGAAATTTTTTTTCAAAACAAAAACTCGGCAGACATTACTCAAACCCTAAAATCGCGAACAGGGAGGAAAACGAAAATTCTCCAGATTTTCATAACAGACTTGGAACTCAATCAAACGAGTCCGAAACTTCTACAGATGAATTGTCGTTTTTGAGTCCACTCAGAAAAGGCTGATATAGCCTTAGTATATCTAAAAGAGCATACTACAAGGCATTTAAACCAGGTGATACTCCGACTAGACCTGGAATCACTCCAAAGACTCCCAAACATCTGACTGATCCACCTAGTTCTCCTCCTGGCTTTGCTGGCAGCACCAGTAATGAGGATAGCAATTTTGCACAACTGCAGAAAATTATTGAAGTTCTCACTGCACAATTAGCAGCAAAAGATGAAGCTGCAAGTGCACAATTGGCAGACAAAGATGAGATTATCAATAATCTCAAAAGAAATATTGAAACATTGACAAAAAGCAATGAAGCAATTGTCCAACAGGTCAAAGAGCTCCAGCAACTTATCAAATCCCAAATGACAATGGAAAAGAAATTCCAGCTCAAAGAAAACCAACCTGGGCAGAAATAACCAGTCCTGCAACAGTACCATCTTCACCAGATCCCATCATTATCAGGACCTCTGCCCAGCTCAGAAGCCCTGCTGCACAACCCACGGTTACCCCATCTTCACCTGTGCCTACAAAAGCTCAGGCTAAATCAAAGAACAAAAAAATCATCATCACCAGACAGATGCATTCCAAGAAAATGGTTGATACCCTTTCAATCAGAAATGGAATTAATCAGGTTTTGAAAAAGGCGTAAGCCCTAGCAAACTTACTTATTGCTCTAATAAACTACAGCCACAATAGCAATATCATCCTGACCACCAGTCTGGAATGCAAAGGCAAGGAACTAGAACGATACCACCAGCCAATTTTTGATGCCTGCAAAGAATTAGATCCAAAATGTGACACTATCTCAGAACAAGTATCATGGCCCAAAGCCGTGATTCATGGAGTCAACCTTCTTATGTTTCCAGAAACAGAAGGCATGAACAATTTGTTGGATGGAATTAAAATGTTCAATTCACATATTGAACCAAAATTGCCTCCCAGATACCTGGGCAGCTCAGAACACAGAGACAAAAAAACAGCATCTTCAGTTGTTGTAACTCTAGACAGCCTGGACCAAGTTCAAGCTGCAATGAAGAAAGGTGTCCAGATATTTGGTAAAAGACTGAGGGTTGAGGCCTATGTACCATTCAAAAAAACAAATCAATGTAGTGAGTGTCAGACATTTGGTCACCAGAAAATCATATGCCAGAGCTGATGCTCTAGCGAAAGAAGCAGCCAAAGTGCAAACAAGAAGTATATACAAATCGTTCAAGTATTTGGAAGCTCAGTGCTACAAAATGCTTATGGATGATTGGAAACAAAGATTCTAATCAACAGAGACTTACTTGGGAACACCTCACACCAAATTAGAGCCAATTTTCCGTGACTCTAAGAGATGGATCACAAGTATTATAGTCCAACTGAGAACTGGCCATGGTTATTTTAATAGTTATCTATGCAGAATTCCGCAAGAACCACCACTTTCAGCTATGTGCTGGTGTGGTGAAGGTGAACAGAATCCTCAGCACATTTTACTGGAGTGCACCTCTGCTTGCAGAAGCACAAAGCAATGTATTTGCTGAGACCAATTTTACAGAACCACCGACTATCAAACACCTGCTTTAGACCAATCAAGGTCTTAAGGCAACAGCTAAGTTAATTTTTAATACACACTTAGACTCCAAGTCATGGTGAATTAAAGAAGGAGAAGCTACCTCTCATGAGGAAAGTCAAGAAATGTGGATAAAGCATCTACACAATAGCGGAGTAGGATTTGGAAAGTTGTGAGAGCAGGAGATGGAGACAGAGGAGCAGAAGTGAGAAGAGGAGGAAAAAGATGAGGAAGAAGAGGAGGAAGAAGAGGAGGAAGAAGAAGAGGAAATGAAAAGTATTAAGAGAAAAGTCAGCCAAATCAACATTCAACTTGTGGTTTTATTGTGAGAAGGACTGTAATATTTGGCACAGCTGGTTTTAAGATTGATGTACCAATCACACAGTACATTATAACTGAATAGTTTCATGTGTACTTAAAATAAGGAATAATAATAATAATAATAATAATAACACCCGCTGCCTCGACCCTCAGTACGCAGGAACAGGTGTGACGGATCATGAGTCCAACGCGGTGTCTAAGAAGCACGCACCCGTGCACCTCTGAGTATGAGGCTACCGAACCGGCATCAGGACCATTCTGTCACTGGTGTGGGATGACTACACATTACTCCTGCGATTGCTGAATCATGGCATCGCAGAAGCGCCGCCGCGGTGAATAGCGCGCTCGACCGGCGAGTACTACTACACCACACGCAACTCCACAGGAGGCTGACTTACCACGCGCGGATAGACAAACAAAAACAGTTCTCGAGAGAGAACCTAGACGATTGACAGTAGATGAGGCTACCAGAAACGCGTGACGTAAATGAACTCATGAACCAGACCCTGACCGACCAACCCAAAAGTACGGAGGTCGCTGCCATTGCTATAAACATTGCAGGCAAGAAAATCTTTGCGATAACTGACACTGGCTGCTCTACATACGTAACTAGCGAAGCCTTGTGCCATGCACTGAACATACCTATCGTTCCACTACCAAACCCACAACGGGTTGAGACCGCAAGCCCTACTTTAGCGCAGGCTCAAACACTGGATAACATATCTGTGATCACCTTCCAAATCGGAGACCGCGAGTTTTCAGAATCCTTCTATGTCAAGACAGGCATGTATACCTCCTTAGCACTCGAGCCTTCGAGTATGAACTTAAACACTCTACAAATGACATTACGGACTACGGACTCATACGAGTCATGTAGCACGAAACTGTCGAGACTGGAATTTGAACATGAAATAACAACTACCCCACAACCTGCCGGACTATCTTCCATCCGGTTGGGCGAACAAATGAGCAATGCTCAAAGAGAACAAACCCAGGGAATCCTGGCGGAATTTCAAGACGTCTTTTCTGACGCCATACCCCTCGGGCGCGTCATCAACCGGGAGGTCTCTCACCGCATACCGCTGACAGACGACAAATCAAACACTCCACCCTACCGGGGCATCTACCGCCTCTATACAACCGAGTTGACATGCGAATTCCTAGGCCACACCGTCCGGAATTGACAAGTACGTCCAGTTCCTCGACTCATTCGTGCTGTTGAAGAATTCCCGATACCATCCTCTGTCAAGGAACTCCAGTCCTTCCTGGGCCTCGCAAACTATTACCGGCGCTTTATACAAAATTATGCCGAAAGCACCCGCCACGTCACCTCCGCGGTTGACAAGTCGCGTTCCAACTTTAACTGGACTCCGGAAATGGCGGTCAATTTCCAACAAACCAAACAAGCGCTGCTCAGCGAACCAGTACTGAAGATCGCTGACCCATCACAACCCTTCGCTGTGGAGACGGATGCATCTGCATATGCGGTGGGTGCGGTGTTGACCCAATGACCTTCTCTACTACCGTTCCTCAATCACCGAACCATGGCGCCTCTGCATTTCCGTTCCCGCAGTTCGCCAACAACTACTGCGCCTCCACCATGCGACCACTGCCGCTGGCCATGGGGGCTACCATGTTCCCCACTCAAAGCTTTTCAGGCGCTATTACTGGCCACGGATGTTCGACGACGTTGCCACCTTTGTGCAGTCTTGCGACCGTTTTCAACGCACGAAGGCCCGCTGGAGACGCGCAGAAGAACGCTTACAACCCCTACCGATCTCGCCACAACCGTGGAGCTCTATCGGTATTTACTTTGCCAGCTTACTAAAGTCCTCGCGCGGCTACAATTGCGTTCTCGTGGTCATCGGCCGACTCACCAAAATGGCGCACTTTCTCCCAACCTTTTCAACGATCACGGCTCGACAAACTGCGGAGCTCTTTATCCAACGCATCTTCCCACTGCACGGGCTGCCGGATAGCATCGTTGGCGACCACAATCCGCTGTTTGCGAGCCGGTTTTGGCAAGCCCTGCTCGACCTGTGGACCATCGAACCAATGATGGCCGCACCAGAACACCAGCAAACCGACGGACAAGCAGAACGCACGGTGGGTATTATGAAAAATCTTATCATGCAGAATTTGACGTTCCACGAGCGTGAACAATGGGATGAGCACCTACCTCTAGTCGAGTTTGCCTACAACGACTCACCCGAAGGCTCCACTGGCCTTACCCCTTTTGAAGCCACCTACGGTTTTTATCCCAAGGGCCTTGACAGGCGGCCAACCTCATTAGTTCCTGCGGCTGCCAAGTTCTCAGAAGTGATGCATAGTATCTGGACACGTGCCAAAGACGCATTGATGCATGCGCAGCAACGACAAAAAGCGGCTACGGACCGCTACCGCCGCGAGGCATCCCATTACCGCCCAGGCGACTGGGTCCTCATTAAGAACGCCTTCCGGGACCGTCGCAGCTTATCCGACCTCTTCCATGGTCTGTACCAGGTCCTCAAACAGGATACTCATTCGAATGTCACGGTACGCCTACCACGACATCGCGCCGCTCGCCAACCTTTTCGATCGACAAAGTCCAGAGCTACCTGGGCCCACCTCCGGAGAACCCTACGCTACCGGAGAATGAGAACGTCTACGATATCGATGGAATCCTCGACTCCCGCCTCCAAGGGCGCTCCCGAGAATACCTCGTTAAGTGGACCTCACCCCAGCCGCACTCTCCGCATGGCACCGTCGCATTGCTCCTACCTAGACTTGCCTCCGACCTCGTCACCAACACTATTCCGTTTTCTACATCGACTTTCTCACTACGTGACCTTGTCTGGTGGGGGAGTGTAACTTAATAGTCCTGCTGACACGCCCTGACTAAGCCTACGCCAACAACCCTGTGCGGGCAACCCTAGAGAGCCGACCTGCGTGGCTGCTAACGAGGACGCAGGAGAAGGATTGGAGGAGGGAGATTATTTATTATTATTATTATTATTATTATTATTATTCATCATCTTTATTATTATTATTATTATTATCATTATCGATTACTATTTACGAATACATCTATGTCATGACCAACTCCAATCTATCACCATCTTCTGACCCTGCTGCCACGTCACATTGGGCATCATGTGAGCAAGTGGAGAAGTGGAGAAGTGGAGAAGTGGAGAAGTAAAGAAATATAAGTATGGGTGTTGGTCGTTTGTTTTATCGTCAAGTAATAAGTCTTTTGTTTATCGCTCATAAACTATTGTTCATTTATTACCGTGTTGTCCTCTCGTATCGTTTTATTCTATTATCTCGTTATCATTCCGCCGTCGCCGTTACATGTGCTTCACTGTTCACCAATAGACACCCTTACCAAATCTTCTTTGTTCACCGTAAAGCTCACCGTGACACACAACCACCTGCCTTTTATCGCCCACACTCTCAAAGACAATGGCACAGATGCTAATTTTATTGATTGCAATTTCCTCCAACGCCACGGAATCGCCTCCAAGCCGTCCGGGCGTTGCATTAAAGTCGTTGCCTTCGATAATAAACCGACCGATGTACCTTCCAGTATGGAACAGGTCGGATCGGCCATTTACCTGTGACCATCTATTGTGCACACGGCAAATCTCTTAGCTTTTGCTGCCGTTTTATTGTCACTCAGCTTGGCCAATATGATGCATTACTGGGTAAACCTTGGCACGATCGGTTTGAACCCTCCATCACCTACTTGAAAATACCGCCCAGATTGGTCCATATACGTTTACCGGCTCCGTCTCGCCCACTCCACCTCAACGTGTTCGGGTGGTCAATGCAGTGGAACTCTTAAACCGATGCACGTGAAGACGATGACTTTGCCGCCAACTCACCACACACCTTCTCCCATTGTTCAAAATGTGCTAGATGATTATTTCGATGTGTTCAATGAACAACTTTCATTGCCTCCTCGACGCCCACACGATCACCAAATCGACTTGACTGATGCGAAACTCCCAAACAAAGACCGACCTCCCACGTTACTCTCCAGCAAAACTTACAGCCAACTGAGGAACCTTAGAGAATCTTTTGACACGCGGTTTTATACAACCGTATATATATTTTTGCAAGCTCTGCCTAAATTCAATGCACTCTTCTAGTATTATATACAAAGCTTGCCGGAAAGCACATGAAGCACGCTGATTCCTTCAAAAAAACTGTTGGAAATATGTATGTTGAGCAGGATCTTGCATTTTGACTTGAAAGAGCATGTCATTATTCCGTGGATGAAGGTGGATGGATGAGGAAGCGAAAACCGTTCATTGTTTTTGCTTTGCGCAGTTGGGCATCATTATGTAAACAAAACACAGGAAAAAAAGCTCCGTGCGTTTTTACATTTTCGCAAAGGTTGCCCCTGATTATTTATTTATACTTTTACTCATTTCATGCAGTGTTAGAAAGTTATTTTTCTAAAAAAAAATTGATTGACAATCGATATATTAACTAATTGTGAGTCAATAAATGTTAACTAGCTGGTAAGACGTTTAATGTCTAAATGATATAAGTTCAGGTATATCACTGTATATGAAGTAATCTTATTTGAAATTGGGCAAAAGTTATTTTCTTGAACAAAAAGAATTCCATCAAAGTTTGTAAAGAATGCGACTTACGTAACTTGGGTAGCCGAGATAACTAGCCAATGTGACGGCGGCTATGCCTAACCGGTTCTCTATAAACGTGATCTACTAGTTGTAACAATTAAGGAAGAAGCCATAATCAGAACAATATAGTTATTGGTTTTACATGTCATATATTCTGCGTGTTGGGCTTCGCCCACCTTTTAAGTACAGTTCTAAACTATAGTTAACTAACTGTTAGCTGCTGGATTTACGTAAGAAATTACCTATGTGATGGACAAAGGGTTTGTGCCCAGTGATTGTTAGCTTATCTGATACTTTCGACGATCAGGCAAAATTATGACTATGAAGTATCGTGGACAGCCCTATTTACAAGGTCCCTGGTAATGATTTGTCTAAAATTTGTTTTCTAAAGTCTTTATGTGAAATAACAATAAAGTTATGATACATTATGTAGTTGAATACAGGGTTTATCCAAACCAAACATACTGTGCGCATGTCCATTTGAATACCGAAGAGGCAGGAAGACCAGCTCCCTGGCCAAAACGACACACATAGCTTTCTGATTGTTCGTGTGACACCATAAAAGCAATTACCGACTGCAGACTAAAGATTTATCATTTAAGGCTTGTGTTATCTAAATAAAAAAAAAACAGGAAGGCTGTGACATGAAGAAATGGAGAAAAAGGAGTAAGTGAGAGGAATAAAGATTTAAATGAGAACTAATTATATAAATTTTGGTGTGTTTTCTTATTATAAAAAGCGTGTTTGTTTATAGAGATGTCCACGGATAGATATCCGCGGATAAAGACGGATATCATAGTATTCCAAGGTTGAAAGTATTTTTCTAGTATAATATTTAAGATCCATTAAAAACAATACAGTATTTGTAAGTCGTAACAATAACATATATCAATAACATTAACATTAACATTAACAAGAAAGTATAATGAAGTGTAACAAATATATATAACAAAACGTGACAATCATCACTACCGGAATATACTCTAGATCATTTTGGCCCCTTAAAACTCTCACCAAGAAGGACCAACTTTCTCATTGTATCACCATTTAAGTTGTAGCGTCTAACTCCAATGAGATCTCTGCCACCACTAAATAGACGTTCGACAGACACTTTAGCGGCTGGAATTGCAAGATAATCTCTAGCAGTTATGGCTAAGGCAGGATAGAGATAAGTGCGTTGGTAAAATAAATTAAGGAGAGAGAAAGTGCTAATTGACGCATCAAGGGGCCGCGTCAAGGGGATGGATGATGCATCGCCAATCAAAGCGCGTCTTAGTAGCCGGTTGGGATGGCACCGCCTAACTGAAATTCGACGCGTTAAGTAAGCGCCAGTTACAATTTGGGACAAGTTCAAGTTGTTAAATCAATTGCATTGACTATTCCTGATTGTGGACTTTTGGAGCCTGCTTGGCTAACTTCCTTACTTGCCAGTATCCACGGAGATGCGGATATATCCGTTATCCGCGAATACAAAATGTCATCGGCGTGAAGTTTTTTTTGTATTGTCTTGTAGCGTCTCTGTCATCTCGATCTATTTACGTTATCGCTTCGTTACACTGTTCTTGCTAATGCGAGTCATTCTCACCGGAAGCTATTATATTCTAATAAAAAATCTACACCTATAGTTACGCTATGTACTAGCTCCTATTGCGGTTCAGTTTTGATTATTACATATTCTATTTTTTCTCCATTCGACACTTCACCTCCAATTAGGTCATCATATTTGACATATTTCTAATGAGTAAAGTCAATTAATAAGATATGGTATATCCATGACAATGGAGTAGATCCGAGGAACAGCTGGTTTGTATAAGCAACTGATAGAGAGGTGAAGTAGACACTCATCAGAGGAGGATGAAAATATTAGTATACTATGTTGAAAGTATATTATTTTGTTTTTTTATGTCTACTGTGAATTTAGTTATTTGCCTTCTGAAAAGAATTTCCTATTACACTAATCATAAATATGCTATAGCATTCTACCAACAACAGCCAATGCAGCCTTTACTCCCCATGATGCATTTCTTGTTGGTACATCAAAATCTGATTCTCGCATTTCTGTAGTAAATTTTTTCAAATTATTAATTTCATTTGACATCATTTCACGAAGGCCTTCATCCTGTGTTATGATAACGCCATTAGTCTCGAGATCTAAGCTATGTGATCTTCGAGTGAAATTGGAAGAACCAATTACAGTGATGCTGGGCCATTTTTCTTTTGGAGGAATAATCCATATTCCTTTCGCATGGTATGTCCATCCATTTGGTTCATTTAAAACTCCATTTTTCCACTCCAATAGATGTATGCAATTCAATTTTCTATATTGACGTATTTCTCTCAAAAATATTCGAGCGAGCTCAGAATATGCTATTGGGATATATTTCGATAATCCCTTACTCTGAAAAAAACCATTAGCTTCAGGGGCAGCAGTAATAACTTCGCCAATGTGTGGATTGGAAGACAATAACTTGTGTTTATATGATGAATACATGTTAAAATAGCCAGCAGTAAAAACCCAGGAAAATGAATCTTTCAAAAGAACATCAAGCACATATGAAATTGCTCGTGATTCAGTCGATATATTTGGTTTTAGTAGAGGTGTGAACTGTGAAACTGGATAAAGTACAGTTGGAGTAACTTTACTTAAGCAGCCATTACTTATATTTGGACGAAGCACAGACGCGAGAAGCTTACTTGCTCCGCTTAGAAATAGTCGAATATTATTTATCGGTTCGTGTACTGGATTTGTATGAGGCCATACCATTCGAAATCCGCATTTAGATTTATCTGGCTCCACTCTATAACTAAGTGAAGATATCGCATCAAAAATTTTTTTGTAATAGCAAGTAACATCTTTTGCCCGAAACAAGTAATAGCGGTCCTGCCTATTAGAAAAATAATCGCCCGATAAATTAGCACTAAAATAAAAAGTTAGCTTTTAGCTTTAACTGATGGCATATATATTATTTAACATGCCCTGATATAATTAAATCGTCGTCAAACCCATATAGCTTCATGTGCTGTAATCCCCAACCTTCATTTAACCGTGGCGGAATCATTGCTTTTTTAATCCCTTTTAAATTAGGAGTATGATACATTCTAATTTCAACTTGGTTTGGGAATTCTTCGACTAGAGTAACCAACATAGAGGCGCTACAATTATTAGGCGCTTCCCTAGTCCCTCTAAGAGCGTCAGTGAGCATCTGTACCTTAAGCTTCGGATTGTTTTTCAACGCTGTGCGAATGGTTTGTATCAGTTCGACCTCATCTCGGCCAATATATAACGACGATAGAAAAACTTGTTTCTTAGCCGATAGTATTTTTGACTACTAGAATATTAAAAAAAAAACTACATAACAAGCAAAATATTTGCGGTACCTTTAATGTCTGATAAAAGGTTTTGGGCTCAAATATCACAATGATCTGACCAGCTTGAAGATAAAATCGAGGCGCAAGGTCGTCCAATTTGGACATCAGTGATTGAATAGCAGGATGTAATATTTGCGACGTGGCTATGCAGGACTGTGGATCCGAAACAATAAATGCAGATCCCATTGATATACGACGAGTCAATACACGAGCTGGTCGATTAAAGAGTTGAGGCCGAGAATTGGCCAACACAGGCATTGAAAGCCTGCCTCGAGAAAGCCAGAGCGACATAGATTCGTATTTATATTAATCCTGACTACTTCCAATAGAGAACGGTTTAAATAATTAGTGTATTCAATAAATTTCGCATAGCTAATCTATTTGAAATTAGAAAAAAATCAAGGTTGACTTGTACCCTTCTGGCTTTGACAGATTTTTATTCTAACCAAGCCGCACTTTGGGTTAGGCTTTTTGTCAGCGATAATGTATGACGAGGTACGTGTACAATAAATAATATACATTATATTGAGAGAAATATCTATCTATAATATAATACTTTAATCTCTTGAATAGATTCTATGCTAATAATACAGCCTGCTAATTTTTAATAATACACTTGGAAATTTGTTTTGCGAGATTTTTGCGTTTATTTTTTTATTTCCCTATTGGTTTTTTGAAATATTGTTATGCGACCTAACAACATCAGTGAAGATCGAGTTGGAGAGGATTTGAGCGAATCAGAAACAAGACCAAATGCTACTCTGCTGAATGTGCTTGCATATTTACTGTCGTGTTTTTTTTCGATAGCATTTCTTGTTTTTCTGAATTCCATGCAATCATTCATTCTTACAGTTCTACTGCATTTAAAAGACAATATTGTATGTTGCCGTTGGAAATTTGCTTAATAAGATATTTATTCAATTTGTTAGGGGGACTTTGTGGGAACGTTAGGATTTACAGATGAGCTTGTCAGTGTTATTATGTGTCCATTATGGGGCTCTTTATCTGATAAAATTGGAACTCGATTAGTAAGTTGCTATCCAATCCCATGCATGATACATCCGCTAATTTTTTGTTGGTCTGTTCTATGGCATATATTTTAGTTGGAACGGGATTAGTAATATTCGTTTCAGCGAGGAATATGTATCCAGAATTATTAATTTTACGAATGGTTTTTGCTGTTGGTGGTTCCGGAACGTATGGTACATGCAAGGTTATTGGTGAAATTATAGCTAAATTATTCATAGCGCGGCTATGGTCACAGCTCTCCTTTCTGAAATAAGTGGGTTTAAGTTTAGAAGTATTACATCGCATAATTCTTCTGATTCACATCCCGAAATAAATAAAAATGCCGCTCGTAACGGTAATCTGTCAGGTCTAGTTGGCTTATTTACGGGCTTTGGTGCTGTGATAGCTGTCACAGTATTTTTGCCAATTCCCAATAAATTGGAAAAATGGGGGCTTTCCCCGGAGGATGCCCTTCGTAGGGCATTTCATATTGTTGGCGGATTAGCAATTGCTGTTGCAATTATACTGTTCTTCACTTTAAGGCAAGACCCTAATAAATCTGTGACCAAATGGATAAATGAACTTATAGATAAAAACAAAAATATTGGTGCAGCGGATATCAATGACAATCTTCATGATTTTGATGTTAATATTAATGGAACTGGTGCAAATACAGCACATCAAGAGAGGGAATTAGAAGGAGCTGACTATAGATATCCGACTAAGAATTTATCTTATTTTTCTTTGTTGCTGAAAGGATTTACAGCTGCGTCTGAGCCAGATATTTGTCTAGCATATATCGGAGGGTTGGTCGCTCGCTCTGCAAGTGTTGCAGTTTCAGCTTTTATTCCACTTTATATTAATCAGTGGTTTTATGATCAAGAGTTGTGCTCACAAGCTGATAATATTAAGGAGTCTTGCCGGAGTGCATATATACTATCATCAATGCTTACTGGTGTTGCAGAAACTTTTGCCCTAGTTGCAGCTCCGTTTTGGGGGTATTCTTGTGATCGATTTGGTAAAGAGCGGTCTTTGGCTGGGTCAGCTTTTATAGGCGTTGTGGGATTTTTTACATTTGCAATTTTTCATAATCCACAGCATCGGTTAGCTTTTCTTTGGGTTTCTTTGATTGGCGTATCACAAATTGGAGCTATTGTTTGCTCTTTATCTCTATGCACGGCACGTCGAACTGAGTATTCTGGCTCGATTGCTGGTGTCTATTCCGTTACAGGAGCAGTTGGTATCTTATTTCTTACGAAATTGGGAGGCTGGGCCTCTGACAAACTACGTGGAACCCCATTCTTTATAATGTCATTTTTGAACTTGCTACTGTTGGTAGTTTCATTGAAGATTAATTTAAAACCCGGATATTTTTCACTATTGGGGCGCGACAGATTATTATCTGGTGTTGAGGTACAAGATCCAGAAGGAAGAGGCATATCTTTTAGAGAGTCTGAATTGTCCAATAATTCTGTTCACATTAGCAACAATTTGTGATAATTAACTATTTACGCCATGATGGCAAGTGGATGCATAATGAGTCAGCTAGTAATCATATTGATATATGAAAAATACAGTAGTAGTCCAATGCCAGTCATGGTCTTCACATAAACTCGCGTAAAATAGTATTGCACATATACAACATGATCATCTTTACTTAGATTCAAACAAGCTTGTCGTTATAGAGAGGTTAAAACTTAAGTTTTTCAGGCTGGCCAGACAGAAGTGTGTATACCGGAGCCGTAAGCTTATCTCGACCCTTCAAAAAGTCTAGCTCCAGCAAAAAAGCATATTCAAGAATAGTACCTCCAAGTTTCGTTACTAGCTCACCGGCTGCTTTGGCACTTCCGCCGGTTGCAATAATGTCATCCACAATAATGACTTTCTGACCTGGAGTGATAGCATCTGCTTGCATCACAAACACATCCTTGCCATACTCTTTTTCAAACAATGCCTCAACCACTTCACCTGGAACTTTGCCTTGTTTGCGGACAGGCACAAAAGCTGCTCCAAGACTTAGAGCTAGCGTTGGTCCAAAGAGAAACCCTCGAGCATCAAGCCCAACTATAACATCTGGGCGAGCCTCTCCTGAAAAATTCGATTCAATCTGAAATTTCAATGCCGTAATCAGAGCTTGAAAAGTTTTTGGATTTTTGAAAATAGGAAGAATATCTTCAAACAGGATTCCTTTGGAGGGAAAATCAGGAAATTGACGAAGCGTGGATGAAAGTAGTGCTTTAAGTTCCCCAATGTTGGGCTGTTCAAAAGAAATGCCACTCATGATGCAAGAAAAATGACTTATTTTTGAATGAGTATGTTTTGGAAAACTGATGTCCCGCTTTGGAAAAAAGGTGTTTGGTAACTTGTATATTTATAATTAACTATTAATGACGAATTGTGTATTAAACCTAAGATGATCCTCAGAACGAGATCTGCGATTTTAATGGCCGCCCGTATACTATACAAAATACTGTATATCGCTGCCGTATAAAGTTCAAAACTATAATTCTTTTTTATGCATGGACTTTAAACATTTTTTTACGGCTTGCAATAATTAAGTTTTCAGTAACGGTGAAGTACCCAAAATTTACGATTAGTCGTATAGCAAGCATTATGTACTACCTACTATACGTATACAAATGCATATATTGATACATTATTACATATAACTGCTTGTAGCTATATATAATATAATATAATTATAATTAATTAGTTATCGTAATATTATAATTATTTGATTGTATAGACATGAAAATTTTACACAAATTATATACGTGCACGTGACTTTAAATTCGTGTTAACATGGAAGTGTTCTTGTACATACATATACCGTACATATAAAATGAGTCACATACCAGAAATGTATTATACGTATTGTACGTGTTAAACGTGTTATACTGTATGTCTTCATGTTGTGCACGATGCATAAATAAAGGTCTTGGTTCTTTGAATACATCATATTCATGACCAAGTCGGGTTTTCAAAATGAACTCTTTAGACCTTAAGATCACAACTCAACAAACTAGATTTGACCAAGCTGAGAATAGGTCAATCGATATTAACATTAAAGGCTTGACTATTTCAGTCTGTTCGTCTTTAGATGTTTCAAGTCTTTCTTCGACTAAACGACGACAGAAAAGGTCAGAATTTGAAATTTTTTTAGAAGCTGAGCTTAAATTGAAGCGCGGCATACATTACGGTCTGATCGGTCGCAATGGTTCCGGAAAATCCACTCTTTTACGGTCTTTGAATGATCGTCTTATTCCGGGTTTATCAAATAATATTCGAATATCAAGTCTACAACAAATATCTATTTTAGAAGATTCGAAAAATAATCTTGTTTTGGACGATGGTAACGAACACTCAGTAACAGTGCTTGACTATGTTATCAGAAGTGATTCTTATCGTAGTCGGATTCAAGCTGAATTTGATCTTTTGGACACTGCCATATACCACTCAAATGATTTTTTGGCTCCTGTTTTCGCAATTAGAAGAATAAAGAGGGACCAATTAGAACAAGAGTACATAATAGCTGAGAAATCTGCACGTTTACGGAGTGGATCCAGGGGATTCCAAGCTCGGAAACAACTTTTATTATTTGAAAAGAGAATTGAAGAATTTGACTCAGTTATCAAATCTCAAATAAACCAGGTTACATACGAACAAAAAGAGATAGATGAGGCTATGAATCTTCACGATACACTGTTCGCAGAACTGGAGTCTATGCGCTTGCAGGATGTAGAATCCGCCGCTTTGACTATTCTAACGGGGTTGGGATTTTCAAAGTCGAAGATGAATTCGTCTGTTAAAGAGCTTTCAGGCGGATGGCATATGCGATGTAAGCTTGCTGTTGTCTTACTCCAATCATGTGATTTACTCCTGCTTGATGAGCCGACCAACTTTCTTGATATTCATGGCCTAATCTGGCTTGAAAAATATATTCAATCTATCAGGGGACCTACTATTTTGATTGTATCTCATGATCGGGAATTTGTGAATGCGACATGCGAAGAACTTGTAATCTTACTAGACAAACGTCTTCAATATTTTCGAGGTAATCTTGATGATTATGACCAAGACTTCTATGAGAGACAACAACAAATGACTCGCCTTAAAAAGTTGGAAGACAAAAAAATTGATGAGATGTCTAAATCTTTTCAAAAAAATTTAAAAATCGGAAAACAGAGCCATAACGATAATTTAATAAGACAAGTAAAGTCGCATCAAAAGAAGTTGCAAGAACGAAAGGGCATGCAAAAAAATGAGAATGGATTTCGATTTAGACTCAATCGTGATAGGCCAGGCTTTCATACTACACTTCGTGATGAGATTCAGGTACCAGAAGACGAGAAGTTAATAAAAATGACAATAACTCCAGGCGCGGAATTAGAGGATATCTATCCGCTAGTGTCTCTTGAATCTGTTAATTTTCGCTATAAAGGTGACACTAAGTCCATATTAAAAAATATCAACCTTGTTGTTCGGAAAGGTGATCGAATCGCAATCATGGGGTTAAATGGAGCCGGGAAAACTACACTGTTAAATATAATTACAGGAAACTTTAGCCCATCGTCTGGATTGAGGAAGATTCATCCAAGGCTTCGGATTGGATACTACTCCCAACATGAAGTTGAAAGATTGCAAATATTAGGAAGGTCCGATAACACGATCACTGCATTATTGGAGATGCAGCGGGTTAGTAAAGCCAATTTGTCTGAAAGTCAAATACGGTCCTTACTATCTAACGTTGGTTTACAAGGAGATGTTGTTTCTAGTACGCCCATTGCAAAACTGTCTGGTGGGCAGTTAGTGAGATTAGGACTTGCACTTCTGCTTTTGGAAACTCCTCAGTTACTGGTTTTAGATGAGATCACAACTCACCTGGATTATTTGGCAGTAAAAGCCCTAGTTCTTGCTCTTTCAGTATTTAATGGAGCCATTATTTTGACATCACATGACCGTTACTTAATTCGATGTATTGTAGAAGAACAGGATGAAGAAGACATGGACGATATTAACGATAAAAGCAAGGGTGCATTTCAAACTGAGAGGCATGTGTTTTTATTGAAGTCTGGTCTGTTAATATCACAACCAAACGGCACAGATCAGGTTATTAATTCAATAGAAAAAAAGTTGTAACTCTACTGCTAGCCTTTTATTTGACTCAATAATTAATCTATTATATTTAACACTTTTTCTTTAAACACTCTTAAGCATCCTAATTCTTTTCCTTCGAACTGAAATTGTTGATGGTGTCATTATATAATCGTAACGGCGACCACTCAGCAATGTAAGTCGCTAAGCCATCCATTGTATTTTGAATTGATGTTTCATTTCCATCGCCGGTATCAAAAATAACGCCATTGTCTTCATTCTCGGCTTCATTCTCATCCTCATCATCAGTTACAACAAACGCACTTAAATTCCATAATGTACTATCAACTGAAAATGCACTGTCTCCAGAATTTATTATATCATCTCTACTGACGTTGTTAATAATCGCATTATTCTTGTCCATAATGTGAGCTACTTCACCATCGGAATACTGTGAACTTGTAAAGTCGTCGACTTTTGGCGTTGAATCATCCATTCTATAAGGATTTAGAAAATGATTCATGACCAAATGGTCAACCACTGGCCAGCCATATGCATTAGCAAATGTTCGGCGGACTATTATATTGTTATGTGCATCGGGCTCAAGTTGAACAAGCACCTTTCTCCAAGACATGTCGTCATGCCATGCACGGGCAATCTTTTCTTCAACTCGAGCTTTATCAATCTTTCCAGTTTCAACATCCGTGCCCTGTAAAGAAGAACCAGATTTAGTTTCGTAATGCCTAGGAGGAAGGTCCTGAGGTCGGTATATTCGGTCATGAAATATTGTTTTCGGGCGCGAATCGGAATTAAGAATGAATTCATTTGATGGCTGTGGTGGAATAAGAACAGAAGTAGCCGATACTAAGACCGAAGTTTTAGGAGGAGGTTGAGCACTTTCTCTAGCATTGTCTTCTTTCTCACTATTATCCACTTCATTTAAAACTTGACTCCGATCGTAAATCTTACTTTGTCTTCGTTTTAATGCTTGTGGGCGCAATAGACCAAGCGCATATTGAAACGGGCGAAGTCCCTCGGTAACAATACTTGAGTTTGCATTATGCTGTTGTACTTTTGTAGACGGGACACCGCTAGCATCAGATATTTCACCTGTGCTTGCGTCGTTTCTTGTGGTTTCGTCCGATATGTTAATAGCGCTGTCACTAGGCGTTTCCACGCTTTCTCCTTTTCGAGCTCTTTCGGCCTTAGAAAGACCACGCCAATCAAGATATAGTAATGCAGATGTGCGCAGAGGAACGATTCCATCATTTACTGCATTTGCGTACACCGTACGACGGTGAAACCGGCGCAAAATTTCAGCAGCAGGACCTGTTGGTAATATTCGTAGCAAAGGACGAGAAACAACATTTGAACTGAATGGAGATGAAGGTTTCCAAGTGAGTCCAAGGTCTTGTCCAGTTTTACCCACGAACCCAAAATCAAGAGCAAACTTGACGTACAATGGATTTTCATTAGAAAGACCCAAAAAGGGAGTAGCAAGAGCCACAAAATTAATAGGCTCGATGTTCTCAAAAAAATCTGGATAGTGCACATGAATATATGCAATAGCATATGTCATGACCAGGCCACCAAGTGAATGGCCAATAAAAGATATTTTTTTAATGTTTGGTTCACGTAGAGAAGTTACAATATACTGAGCCATTCGTTTTCCAAGAAACTTTACACCTCTCTCCGTTTTGCAAACGTTATCGAAATAACCTCGAACAATGATATTCTCACCAGTTTTCTGAGCAGCTTTATCAATCTGTTCCTTGAGAAAAAGCATATCTGTGCCTGTATTTGAATGTAAACCATGACTCACAATCACTAAATGAACATCTTTTTCTGGATGAGGTTTGGGCGAGTTCCAAAGATCCATGGTGTCTTGATGATCAACCATAATTGAACCTGAATAAATGCCATTCTCAGCTTGAAGGGAGCATGAGTCGCGGTCGCGACCAACAGAGAGCTCAAACGACACTTGTGCAGAAGTTGAAAAAAGTATCTGACTGACAATATCAACGGTCCACGTATGTGATTTCCTATGGGGATCCATCTTAAGCTCAGTGTCGAAAGACTGAGCCGCCTTCATCTGAGACTCAAACACAGGGAAATCGTTAGGATTTGAAACACTGACAAAGGGATCATAATGCTCTGGCTTTACGTGCACGTAAAGAATAAACGGACCATTGAGATAAGCTGCCCTGAGGGGGAAAAGTTCGGTGTTTCGAACGCGGAGATGCAGAGACTCCGGCAAGGGTAGAACATTGTCATGCGCCGGAACATAAGTCACGACATACCGGTGAATTTGACCAACCTTGACAGAGGCACGTGTGCGAAGGAGGAGCATCCTGGGGGCACGACGAATGCTTGTCAGCTCTTCATGCGAGCCTGGCGTGATCACACTTGTTGCCCTTATCCGCAAGGATCGTATTGGTGATATGATCCCCACGGCACAGGCGGCGTGCATCGTCTTAGTTATGTATTGAAAGCAGCGTAGGGGCTTGTGCATCGCATACAAGTTTATCGATAACTATCATGGTTTATATCTGTCAATCTTTGTTAAATAATTCATATCAATTACTGGATAGTTAGTTCGAGTAGATTATACTTAAATAGCTTTCACGATATATATGATGTTGGCTGGAGCGCCGTCCGCTAAATCTTCAAGATCATCGTCGCCATCTTCAGAGCATGGCTTTGCTCATATCAGCCCGACTCGACCCTCCCCTGCAAGCACGTTCAACCTTTCTCTCACTAAAACTAGGTCGGGAGAGTCTGGTACTGGTACAAGTTTTTCTCCCCT
This sequence comes from Lipomyces japonicus, assembly GCF_038497905.1. NCBI lineage: Eukaryota > Fungi > Ascomycota > Lipomycetes > Lipomycetales > Lipomycetaceae > Lipomyces > Lipomyces japonicus. The sequence continues at coordinate 20,509 of NW_027117876.1, forward strand.
TCTTGGCTCCACCATTTTACAAGGGCCTCCCACTCCTATTGAAAAATATGGCACCATCGGAGTTTGTGCTATGGATGCAAAAGCCCGGAGCAAGCCCTGTAGGCAAATTCTCAACCGTCTGATTCAGAATGGCCAATTTGAAACCGTGATCTTTGGAGACAAAGTCATTCTGGACGAAGGTATTACTTTTATTTTTTATTTTATTTATTCTTTTTATTTTCTGACCATAAAGATATCGAAAATTGGCCAACATGTGACTACCTTATTTCGTTCTTTTCTACGGGGTTTCCGCTTGAGAAGGCAATCGCCTATGCAAATCTAAGAAAACCATATTTGGTTAATGATCTCAGTTCGCAAAAGCTTCTTTGGGATCGCAGATTGGTTCTTGCAGTTCTTGATAGTATTCACGTTTCAACTCCCTTGCGGCTAGAAATTTCTCGCGATGGCGGTCCGATAGTCGACTCTGTTCTATTAAATCGCCTGAATGATCAAGGCGTCAAACTCAACACCGGCCCAGAACCTATATGGGAAATGCTTGATTCTGATACCTTGAAAGTTGATGGTAGTGTGCTCCACAAGCCATTTGTGGAGAAGCCCGTCAACGGTGAAGATCATAATATTTATATTTATTACCATTCTAGTCAGGGTGGCGGTGGTAGACGACTGTTCAGAAAAGTAGGCAACAAATCTTCAGAGTTCGATTCGTCTCTCTCGACCCCTCGACTGTCTGGCAGCTTTATTTACGAGCAGTTTATGGACACCGATAATTATGAGGATGTTAAAGCATATACTGTTGGACCAAATTACTGTCATGCTGAAACTCGCAAGTCTCCGGTTGTCGACGGTCTTGTTCGGCGGAATACATTTGGTAAGGAGATCCGTTTTGTTACTAAACTTTCTCCAGAGGAAACAAAAATGGCAAAAGACATCTCGATAGCTTTTCATCAAGCGATCTGTGGCTTTGATCTTCTTCGTGTCAACGGAAAATCTTATGTTATTGATGTTAATGGATTTTCATTTGTGAAAGAAAATAATGAGTACTATGATAATTGCGCATCTGTCCTTAGAAACCTATTCATCGCTGTTGCTGATAGTCAGAAACGACTTCCACCATCACTCAGTATTCCCAAAAAGATCACTCTTCAAAAAACACAGAGCTGGGTACTGAAGGGCCTTGTCTATGTCATCCGACATGCAGACAGAACACCTAAACAGAAACTTAAATTTTCTTTCTATTCTCAAATATTTATTGGTTTGTTAGAGGAACACAAGGAAGAAGTAATAATACGCGGAGTAGAAAATCTTCAAAAGGTGCTGGATGCCACTAAGCTGGCCCTTAAAGAGAAAATTGAAGATCTTGACAAGCTTCGGCAACTGTCACATGCTTTAGAAAGAAAAATGTCATTTGCTGGTACTAAGGTTCAGATAAAGCCTGTTATTAACAATGAAGATGTGGTTGAGAAAGTTCAGTTGATCATCAAATGGGGTGGTGAACCCACGCATTCGGCTCGATATCAATCTCAGGACTTAGGCGATCAAATGCGGAAAGACCTTCTCCTTATGAACAAAGCAGCATTCAATGATGTCAAAATCTTTACAAGTTCTGAAAGACGAGTTGCCACGAGTGCCCAAATTTGGACGGCATCGTTCCTTGATAAGAAAGAGGTTGATCCAGAATATTTAATTGTGAGGAAAGACCTTCTCGATGACAGTAATGCTGCTAAGGACCTAATGGATAAAGTCAAGAAGAAGATAAAACCACTACTGCGTAAAGGATTAAAGCCTCCACCTCAATTCACATGGCCAGGTAAGATGCCAGAACCAAGTGTCGTTATTCAAAGCGTTGTCGAATTAATGAATTTTCATCGAGATGTTATGGAACAAAATTTTAAATATCGTGATGTTGATTCATTTCAATCTCGTTGGTGTTGTGGAGAAGACCCTTTATTGTTCAAAGAACGATGGGATAAACTTTTTGCCGAATTCATGACAGTGGAGAAGGTGGATCCTTCAAAGATTTCCGAACTATATGATACAATGAAATATGATGCTCTACATAACAGGGCTTTTTTGGAAAATGTTTTCTTTCCTTATGAGCCAACACGAGAATTCACAAGTTCCGCGGCCTCTTCTTCAAAATCGTCGATTAATTCGCCAGTTCAAGCTAGTGATGAGTTTTCACGTAAGGGATCACCAGGAAATGGATCCGGTATAACAGGTGGCCATTTTCATGACGAAAGATACAGCAAACTTCGAGAGTTATATAAACTTGCTAAAGTTTTGTTTGAGTATGTATTTTATTATTCCTTATTTTTTAATCTTTTTTAACAACTTTAGCTACATTTGTCCTCAAGAGTATGGCATCGAAAACGAAGAAAAGTTAGATATAGGACTTCTTACGAGTTTACCGCTTGTCAAACAAATCCTAAACGACGTTGATTATCTCAAAGCCGCAGGAAATGGAGGGGTGAGAGCGTATTTTACGAAAGGTGAGTTTGAATAAAAGTACAAAGCATATATTCTGACTTTTCATTTTAGAGTCACATATTTATACGCTTCTTAATGTGATTTATGAGTGTGGAATCCCGACAAAAATGCCACGAAATGCGATCCCTGAACTTGATTATCTTACTCAAATAGTATTTGAGTTATACGAGAGTGAGAATAGTCAAACGACAGAGAAAAAGTATTCTATTAGACTAAGCTTATCTTCTGGTTGTCATTGTGCCGATCCACTGGATATCCAACTTGACTCTAAGCATTGCATTTCTTGTATGCCTCGGCGGTCACTCACAAGTCATCTTGATATGGACGAAGTAAGTTGTAGATTTCGAGAAAATTTTGGAAGAGTGTCTTTGCCGAAAAGGTTTATTCCTGTCAATCTGTCTTCTTAGGAAATTAAACTTTTAAGAATTAATTGATCGTCGTTCGACTTTTAACGACGTTACACAAACTTTTAAGACAATGTGAATACTACAAACCAAATCATGCCAAAATATAGATGCTAACAAAACAACCCCCTACGCATACTCCCAAAAATAAACCCAAAATTTTTTACCACTCTTTTAAAGGTTAAATTTGCAAATTCAACGTCGATATCCACCATTTGACAGCCTATTTCGCTTAATAGTGAATTCGACAAGTGCTGTACTCTCTGCAGTGTATCCTATTGTCCAATCAAATACATTGGACAATGCATGTCCACGAAATCTTGACTTTCGTTTGATTCTTTTTCCACCTTCTTGACGATTCATAAATTTCCAGTCAATCCCTTTAATAAGATCGTATAAAGAAGTTTCGTCAAAATGCGGTTGTATGCATGATAAGTAGACACAGAGACTAGAATTACTGCAGCGAACAAAATTGTATAGCCATGACCACCCGACTCTTTGTCGGTCGGGTTGAAATTGACCTAGTATGGTTGACACATGCGGGAAATTTAAATCAATTTGAACTCTATCTCTCATAGATGACTCTGCGAGTTCAACAGAAAATATATGCAAATTTGGTAGATAAGGCAAATAGTTTTCAAAAAGCATATCGAAATTCCAATTACCAAGAACTAATTCTTCCAAAGTCATAGAGTTTTGTTCTAACAACATCCTAATAGTGTATAATGTTTCCCAAATAACCGATTTGCTTAACAAGGGAGCACTCACATATTGCTGAGTAATTTCAGATGATATAACAGATCTAATCGTAAGCCGCTGTAACTTTCTGAACATAAAAACATCCCCAAACTGTAATCTAGACAATCTTTCTAACGAAAGTGAACTAATTGATTTTGGAATGCTAGAAATTAACGCGGAAAGTTGAGCCGAATCGCCTTGAAATACCAATGATTCCAAGTTTGTCAAATGAGCTATTAGATTCCGGACACCCTTGTAGAAACTGTCTGGTGGACTTGCAAATTCAGCCATTCCATCTTCAGTAATGATAATGTCCTCGGATTGAAGGTCCTGCCCAACAATGGTCAACATTTTTACCATTCTCGCTAAATCAAAATTTCTGTAAGAAAATTGTTAGTAAGGAGTTGTCCAATTACATAACGTCGTAGCTCACTCCTTAAAAGTTCGTTTTAAAAGCGCCCCGCTCCCCTTTTTGGCCAACAAGGATTCATTTTTATTAAAATTCTTAACTTTCAATGTTTCTGTAGATTCGTCCTCTCCCACAGAAAATTCGTCGAATAGATGTAATAAGCTTTCGTCATTTTCCCAAATGTTTATATTTCGATTTTCCGATGACAAGCAATTCTCCTCTTCTTTTACAAGTGGCGTATTATATTTTGGTAAATGAAGCTTTAAATGGCGATACATCGACTTCGTCAAGAGACGATTCAGATGTTTGTTGACGAGAACTGAGGCATAGAAATCACTCCCTCTAAAGCAATTATATATTTGCAACAATAACTCGTCAGGAAGATCAAGAAGCACTGGCATATTGCGGCAGTCTAAAATATGTATTATACACAGACTCGCATGCCGCAATATCCTTTGAAATATTGTTCGAAAAACGAAAAAATTAATTTAACCAACGTATAACGTATAATAACTTATTCGACGTTATTTGAAAATGACTTCAAGTTTGAAGGCTAAGGGACATAAAAATAAAGTTTTACCCCTGAGTTAAATTACCCGGCTTATGCTATAAATTTTTATAGATACAAGTCGACGCTTCATCCACTACCTCTTCAAAGTACATGTATGTTGATTGCCGCATCTCGTTTAATTCAATCAAACTTGATTAAATTTTTCTTGAATCCACTGAAGGCGGTAAAATTTTCGGTGTCCAGGCTTTCAACTGTTACCATGACGGAAGCGCCGGGAAAATTAGATTCTAAGTATATATTGCTAACAGAGGGTAAAGCAACTGTATTGTTTGAAAATGAAAATCAGGTGTTCTATAACCCAGTTCAGCAATTCAATCGGGATCTCAGTACATGCGCAATAAGAGCATGGTCAGAACTTTATTTAGAAGAGCGTAGGGAAAATAGAAAAAAACTCAGCCAGAAAAGAAAACAAAAGAAATTGGCCAAGATACAGAACAAAAAAGATCATGAAGTCGCGAATAAGACTCTTGATACTCGAGATTTAGTAGAAGACAACACTGAGCCAATTGTTGATCTCGTTGATCAATCTCAGCAGCAGAATTCAGATCCGTTTATTACTATTCTTGAGGCTCTGTCAGCCACAGGATTAAGAGCTATTCGATACGGATTGGAGATTCCTCTTGTGAAAAAAGTCGTTGCAAATGATCTTTCACCATCTGCTACAGCAGCTATCACTCGAAATATTGAGTATAACATTGGTGCTTCACAAACAGTAGTTGCATCGCAGGGCGATGCAAACACTGTTATGTATAATAACAAGCAAAAGCCATTTCATATTGTTGATCTTGATCCATACGGTACTGCAGTTCCATTTTTAGATGCAGCAGTGCAGTCTGTGGCCAACAATGGCATGCTTCTGGTCACTTGTACTGATCTCGCAATTTTGGCTGGTACTGGCTATCCTGAAAAGTGTTATAGTGGCTACGGCGGAATGACAACTAGAACTGAGTTCTCACATGAATCTGCTTTAAGATTGGTGCTTCACGCAATTTCTTCAGCTGCAGCAAGATATGGAAAGTCTATCGAACCTCTTCTTTCTCTATCGATTGATTTTTATGTTCGCGTGTTTGTGAAAGTACGAAATTCTCCGCTTGAAACAAAGCTTTTGGCAAGGTAAGTTCGATTTGTGTACTATTAACGGCCTTTTTCTGACAACTATAGCAAAACGATGATCACATATACTTGTACTGGATGTGGGTCGATTTCTTCACAGACCATGGGAAAGTCAGTTCTAGTCGATAGTGGCAGCAATGATGGTGGATACAAACATGGCTGGTCAAAAGGTCCGCCTGTGTCTGAACATTGCGTTCATTGTGGCTTTATTCATCATGTACGTTTTTTCGTTTCGTTTACTAGTTAATTTTGATGCAAAACTAACTTGAGTAGTTGGGAGGGCCAATGTGGGCAGGCCCCTTACATAACAAAAATTTTATATCAAAGATCCAGACCATTGCTAATAACCTTGATTCAAGTATTTACAAGACCATCCCAAGAATAAAAGCAATGACTTCTCTGGCAAGTGAAGAATTGGATGCACCGTTTTATTTCACCACTAATTCGGTCGCATCTATAATACATTGTGATTCTCCTCCGATGGCTCATTTTTCATCAGCACTTCTCAATGCTGGATATAAAGTGTCTCCTAGTCACGCTAAACCTGGTGCTATTAAGACTGACGCTAGTTGGAATGTAATATGGGATATCTTACGAGCGTGGGTTAAGAGTAACCCGGTCAACGAGGATAATCTGAAGCCAAATTCACCAGCTAAAAAGATTCTTTCGGTTCGTGAACCTAGTTTTGAAGTTGATTTTACACCGCATGCTGAAGCAAACCCCCCGTCACGGAAAATAAAGATTGCTCGCTATCCCGAGAATCCTCCTAACTGGGGGCCAAAGGCTAGAGCAAAAGGTGATCGTGAATTAAAACGGGAGAGTAATCAAGGACCAAAACATAAGAGGGATGATACAAGTTCTATTCAACCAGAGAAGAAAGTCAAGCACTAGCATAAAAAACATTATTTTTGTATATAAGCTCAGCAATGTAAAACAAAAATTTATTCAATCTTAAGAAAATTTATAACACCATTACAATACCCAAGAAGATCATCAAATCTTTTCTTCTCATTGTGCTGCAGCTCGTACCACTTCTCAAGGATATCTATCACTTCATCTTTTTTTTCAAAGGTTTGAAGAATTTCATCACCATAGACAAAAAGAAACATAGCCATCCATGCATTTACCAATTCATATTCCCGTCTTGACTGCAGAACCTCGACCATTGCAGATACAAAATATGTGAGGTGATTGCCCTCAAGTCCATGTAACGAACGAATCTCCAAGTCTGTAGAAGAAGGCGACAAAGACTTAAAATAGTCGATAAATGCCGTATAGTCATTCTTCGTATTGCCGTTTATTAAAAGCTTGGCGCTTTCAGATAATTTTGTCGAAACAGATTTATTTGGTTTTCCATTCTCTTCGCTCGTTGAATCGATAGATTCATTAGCTTGAGTAAGTCCCAATGACAGGAAGAAAGGAGCTTGTACTGGCGTCTTTGGTGCTTCTTTTGGTTTGTTTCGTTGCTGTCAAATATTATTAGTACCGATATCACAATAATCAAAAAAATATTTACATACCTTAATGACGTCCAAGTTCACAAGAGTTAGGTATTTAGATCTGGGAGCGTTGCTAAATGATAATAAGAAATTATATAATTGTCCCGGAGACACATAAACTCCAGAATCCGGAGCATCTAAATCGTCTTCTTCAATTTCGAAAGCTCCTTCTAACACTCCACCACTGGACCCCAATTCTCCTGATACCGAAGGCATCTCAATCTTTCTTATTTCGTCATCAGATATCTGACTGAGAGAAACATGCTTAAATAAAGTGCGATTAGCCCATAAATTAATGCCAACTTCATTATCATGTGCCGTGGCTAGCCACTCATCGTTTCCAGAAATCCTGAGACTTCTTACTATTGATGATACTTTAACAGCGTCGATACAAAATCCAGAAGGCAAATCCCAAGTCCGAATAGTTAAATCTTCTGAGGCTGACACAATCCATCGACCGTCTGACGAAAAATCGAAATCGGTTATTTTCTGCGAGTGGCCGTGTAATTCACGAACAATACGCATGGTAGCAATATCCACCACAACAATATTATTGCTTTCTAAAGCTACAGCCAACAAATTAGTTGAGCTATGTAACTTAATGGAGGATATAGGAGACAGCAGGTTTAGTTTTTGCCTGACATTTGCTTTTTTGAAATCGTGACTTTGTAGTTCGCCATCTGACCCTGCAGTGATCAAGTTCTTATTCAACGCATCTAAAGCAATTCCCGTGATGGAGCCCCTATGTGACTTATATTTTTTCCTGTGTATTCCACTTTGAAGATTAAACACATCAACCGCGCCACGGGTTGAGCCGATTATTCCAAAATTACCGCAAGAAGAAATTGAAACCGAACTAACTGTGCCTTTGTCCGAAGTTCTTAATTGCCAACGGCCCACAATACCTCTTCTCCCATCCCATGTTCGTGCAAAAGCCTGACCTTCATGAGCAGTTATAATATTCTCCCACTCGCCTTCCCTATTAGGTTCATAAGACATGGCTGTGATTTCAGGAAATTTTTCACGCAAAGAACTAGACACCCCGGCAACTCTTTTATTATTTAATGCTTTTTCACGTTGAGAAAATTCCCGACTTTGCGCATCTTTACGCAATGAAAACTGCCACAAACTTCTATCTTTCGAAGCGGACAAAATAAAATGGCCTGATTCTTCAGTAAAAAATAAGACAACTGGAGATTCAGAGTGACCCCCTCTTGAACGTAATAATCTTGGCGGTGAGATGATAAGTTGTGAACTTGCGCTAAGCTCTGGATCAAAAACATACTCTTTCAGCTTATTGTCACCGCCTGAAGTAATGAAAACCGGTTGACCATTAAGAAAGTGTACTGAAGACACACCGCCATGCTTAGCAGAATGAACATCGCGAAGGATATGAACTCGTCGCTTTCGATTAATATCATAAAAGTATATGTCTCCTTCGACGGTTCCAGCAGCCAAATGTGCATTCCCATCAGTCCTGAAAGTAATTGACGAAATTTTTTGCCTACAGCTAATTTCGAACACGGACTTGTTATGTTTAATGTCTATGGCGATAATGGATCCATTATCAAAAGCCACCCCAACGACATCAAGAACGGGTGCAACATCGATATCTGTAATAATATTCTGAAATGGTTGGCTTTGAAAAACCAGTTTACCAGTTCTAACGTTGAACACGAGCAAGTATGAAGATGTTGCAATAACAATTTTGTTTAGATATGCATGAGGGTGAATAATTTTCACGATTTCACCACTGCCGGGAGGGAGCGTAAGAGTAGTGTAAAGCTCCGGAGCCGTCTGTTTGTTAGGGCTGGTAAAGCGGAAGATATACACTGCATCTTCGCTAGATGTGCAAATATAATCACCAAAAACAAGTAACTTCTGTAAATGTGAAGGAGCACCTGAATCAATTTTGTACTGCAGTTTGCCTCGGTGAAACATTCCTAACGTAGTTCCCCATACAGCATACACATAGTGAAATTGGGCTGATATAGCATTAATTGGATAGTCTGTTTCTGTTGTAGAAACAAATAGAAGATGCAAAGTTGCCGCCTGCATAATTAGTTATTGAATGTGCATTTCAAAAAATTAAAAAAAAAATAGCCATACATCGTATATTTGAAATGAAGTACCAACAACAGTAGTCACTATAAAAGTTTGACCAAGAGAAGAAACTGAAAATGGCACATTATTAGTAACATGACCAATAGACTAAAAAAAATAAATCAAATGTCAGATAGCAATTCACAGAATGAGCCCAGATCAGAAACATACTCGAAATGGAGAGAATATTTTAGAAGGGTAACGAATGCCCTTATTTGAAGACGTAACAACCCTTCGTCTTTTATAATTCTCCAAATCCGTTGTAGAACTAAGAGAAGGCATAATTAACATAAAATGTTTTCAAAACAAGAAACTAATCTTCAAGCTGAACATGTGCAAGCTAAATTTTCTGAATATATCTCAAAATTTTTTTGCTGGGAGTTTTGGCGGCCAAAGTTTAAAAATTATATTAATTGCCCTAACCTTAAATTTCATTCATTTTAACCAACCGTACATTGGCTTTACCACAATTTTTTGGTAATTAAAAAAAAAAATGATGATAAAAAAAACTGTAATATAATATACAAAAGTTTTATTTATTTCAACACTCATGCTTCCTTTAGTGCCTCACCAACTTTGGCATAATACTTATCCTTATAAGCCTTAGCACACCCATAATGAACAACTACTTTGTTCGGCATTACTGATATCACACTATTGCCAATCCGCTTCACACAAACCGGACACACTCGAGTGTCTGAAATCGATATGCTATTACTCTTCAAGGTTATCAACGCCTGTTGAGTACGCACCAGATCTGCTTTAAGAAGAGCTGCATATATTCGATCCCTTTCCACGGTAGCATGAGCCTCTCGAATATGGCTTTCCAAAAACGGTCCCAATACATTCATCTTTATCTGATCGGGTAAAAGTTCTAAAGCATCAATCGCAGATACCCGAGAACCATGATTAGAAAGGAGATCCAAGGCAGCATCAAGGTTCATGGTTGGCTTGTCATAGAAAGATTCGATTCTAGGAGAAGTTGAAATATCGCTAGGTGTAAATTCATCTTTCGAAAAACTTGCATCGATTGACTGAGGAGAATTTGACAATTGAATTGTTGTGGTTGTAGTTGTCGGTAACAATTTGCCAGAAGTGGAACCCAATTTCTTAAAACTATATGGCTTCAAATATAATTCCAGAAGCGTATGAAAGACAGACTTGCTATTCGGCAAATCGGTATCATAGACATCCATGCAATATTCTTGTGCCTTATTATAATCCTTCATACTAAAAACATAAATTTCAAGCGCTCTTCGGTGTTCCCCCATTCTACTAAATAGTATAGCCTTGGCTTCCCAGAACAATGATACTAAATATTCGAATTAGACAACAGTAAAGTGTTAAAAACAAAAATAAAAGAAAAAAAGGCGAGTCTTGGTTAATACTCACAATCTCTTGGAACCAGGCCAATAATCTTCTCAGGTTTGTATTGTTTAGATTCGTGTAACAATCTGATCAGCTTCTCCAAAGTAATTTGAATGTTTGAGTCATCATTTGAGTACAAATGCGCATTACTTTTAATGTATTCCAAATATGCAGCAGCTAATTCGTTGTGAAATTCAGGTGAAGGATCCTTAAGAACTAGTATGACATATTCTAGATATTTAATGGTCAAGACCCTCGAAATCGAATTAAGATATGCAAACACTACATTTCGTGCTAGGGATTCTGACTCTTCAGTCGATGCCATAAAAATCTAAAGTGATGCACATAAAATTAGTAATAAGCTCGAAATAAAGGAAATTCGGTTATAACATCAAATCTAACCTGTTCAGCATATTTCTCGTCACAACTAATTGGCCATTGAGCATATTCAAAAATGAGTTCAAGATCATTTTGTCCTAATCGTTTTATATATTTAACCGTAGGTTCAGGACCAGAGAATTCTATAACAGTGTTTTCTTCGCCAAGTCGTTTAAGAAGCTTTAAAGATTTCTCGTGAAGTTTTTTAGTAAAATAAAAATCAATTAAATCAAGGTATTTGTTATTTTGTAGAAGCTGTTCTTGAACAACATTAGCATTGCATTGATTGGGCAGTCTAACCAGCGGTCCCACGAGCGCAGGATTTACTAGCATATAACTTCGTAGTAATGCAGTATCAACGACTTCAGCTTCGTAAGTTAAGTCATTCCCAAAGGCAGCAATATTAGTGCCATCGTCATTCACAAGGTCAAAGTCTTCTTTTGTTACTTGTCCAGCCTCGACAGAGAGTAAGCGTGCAAGCTTACGCCTGGCGTCGATCAAATATATTAATAAGCACCTGACAGACTTTTGAAGACTTTTGCCTTGCAGATCGTCTGGTCTAGAAAAAATTGATGACGTATCAACTTCAGATGACGGGCCTTTGGACGATTTTCCAAATGATAAAAAATTTGCAAAACTGTCAGTTAGAGACATTGTTTCTGCACCGGTAGTACTAGACCTGGCGGGAGATGAACTGTTATCTTGGACATTACCAGAAGGTCTCAAAAATCGATTGAACACTTCGAGGTCTTGCTTTTGCTGATTTTCCTTCAGTGAATCCGTGAGAGAAGCATTATCGTCGGCTGGCTTTTGTTTTGATGTATCATCATTTTTGATATCTGGTGGTTTAGTCGTAATATCTTTGTTATTCACATTATTGTCCTCATCATGAACTATACCAGAGACTTGAGAAGGAAACAATGACAGTACCCGCTTCGGAGGAGCCGATACGGTACAGAATATTGTCATTGATCGTGAAAATTTTCCCTTTGCAAACAATTCTTCTGCCTTTTTCATTTTGAGCTCCCTTAAGGTTTCGGTTCGATTTGAGATATATGTATCATCGAGCACTTCGAGTAATTTGATTGCTTCTTCAAGATGATTTTTTTCCACTAATGTCTGGATTTGTCCATTAAAAGGAAATAAGCGTAATTTCCAAACTTGCCTAGCTGTGGCAACGTAGGGATGATTGCCCTCGGTTATGAATGACAAGGACGGGAAATTAATAGATTGCAATAACGAAAAAGTGGAAGGACTTCGAATTTCAAGACGTTTCATATTCGCCGTTAAGGAGAGAATGTAGGGATATGAATATGCCAGTCTTGATGGAACGTCTCTAAATTGAATGCGTGGCTTGTTGCTGCGCTTCACAAACGAATCTGTATCAGGGGATAGCAACACTGACGAAAACTCATTTACAAGCAAAATTAAATTATCAGATTGTAATCGCGTGGCCAAAGCTAACCCATTGCGACGAGAAGCTGAATTTGCAATATCTCCAATATTTGCAGCAACTCCAGCCAGTGCACCATCAATAGGACCAACCGGCTTACCAGCAGCAAACGCTTGCGATACTGTAGATGACGAAATGTTCACTATAAAATAATCCACAACAGATCCACACAAAACCTTATCTGGTTTGATGAAGTTTATCGATCGTGGTCGGTCAGTGATTGAAATTTCGCGAGAACCAATAAGTTCAACGCCTTGCCATTCGTAACAATGTAATTTCCGTTTGACCACAATCGCCAGGCGGGAAACATTTGCCAATATTTGTTGTCTTGAAGGCTTATTCTGTGCATTCAAAAATGCATGAGGTTGAGAAAATTCAAGTTCCGAGGATGTTGCAAACACAACGGCGCCTTTTGTTCGGTGCAGCCGTTCTTGCAATTTTAAAGTGCTAAGGTCATACAAAAACACGTAATCAGCAGATAAAATTACCAGCACGTTTGCTTCTTCTAACACGCCAATCTGTTCAATCGGTTTTTTGCTAACATTATCAATAGACGCAATTAGTTGAGCTTGCTGAGTCGGGGTCGGCGTGGGGTCGTCTTGCACAGTTTCCAAAAATTGGTCTTCAAATACTTTGACAGCACCTGTTGAGAAACCAAGAAAAAGCTTTCCTCCTGTAAAAAAATTGTAATTAGAATTGTAAAATAAAAATATGAGGACGTGGTTAGCTCGTCATACTTGTGGCAAAGATTGCAGATATGCGTTCCTTTGAGCTGAGGTCCACAACAGGGACCGGAGCAAAAGCTCTCAGCATTACGTAGTAAAACTAGTCCAAAAAAACTATCAAACCAAACCCAAACAAACAAAAGTCAGCGGTTAAACATAAAGGTCTAATTAAATCCCTTTTCTTTCGCAATAGCTATTTATGAGTAGAGCACGATGCATGCGCACGCCTTCACCAGTTCTGTAGCGCCTTCTCTGTCGTGTCAAAATTGTATTATATAATTTATGACAAATTCTTTTACGGTTTTTTCACGTGACAATTAAGCACATGTAAATTGTCCATTTTCAATAATACAAAACACAATTTTTCATTGTACGACAAAAAATAGTAGATATATACATCTGTATCTCACACATAACATTAACATGATATAAAATCCATGAGAAAATCGCACTGTCTTTGTAGGCTCATTTCTCAATTGATCATAAATATACTTCAAATAAAAAATGATATTGTGCAAATCGTACAACTATATTTTTGGAATGTGTAAACTTTTGCTAATCATGGCGCAGCCACTTAAAAAGAAAAGACCAACAGTAGGGTGGACCTCATACCACTGTCCCTGGCCGAGAACGCCGTATGGTATGCTGTCCAAAATCCATTTTTTGTGAACCCAGTAAGCCATTAAAAAAACCAAACTAAGCGTGGTTGGAATAGGAGTTCCTTCAAAATACTTGGACTTGCCAGATGCATCTTTTGGCAGATTGGCTACGGTCACATTAAACCGAGCCAGCCTACTAAGACCGCACAAGATGAAATACACGAGTACCAAATTATCCACCGTAGTTCGAAACCCAAGTGAAAAAGCGCAACACGCTGGTGCCACGCCAAACGATACAAGGTCAGCAAGTGAATCAAGTTCCTGGCCCATGAGTGAAGATTTTTTGCGAAGCCTAGCTACTTTACCGTCCATGAAATCGAAAAACAAGCCAAAGGGAGTGTATGCAATAGCCAAATATAAGTTGAACACATCTTCCGGCTTGCCGAGACAGTATCTCAGCGATGAGAAAATACTCATAACACCACAGAAACCTAGTAACAGTAAGCTAAAGCCCTGGCATAAGAAAAAAAATTAGATTGCACGTCCTACCATTGAGAAGCGTAATGAAATCAGCGACATGAAGTGTTCTAACAAGCCAAAGTTAGTTACATGGGTTGTACATAGCACTTATAATGTCGTACCTTATTAAGCTGAAGTGTCGGTGATCTGTGGTGAATGCCACTACTTTGGCCTCTTCTGATTCCGATCGATGAGCTACTATAAAATAAATTAAAATCGCTTAACTCTTAAGCCTCTATCTTAACTCGTCCTCTGAACTATTGGGAAAAAAAAATGGAAAAAAAAAATGTACAGCTTCTGGACAACAATAATACAAAACACACGCATACCTCCATTAAATGATAAATCTGACTTGTCCTGCCGTCTCGAACGCAGTTGTTGCTCATCCTCAGGCACCTGTAAGCTCATTGTTTTATATGAATAAGCGGAATAACAGCTCCCCAAATCGAATCCAAATGAGAAAGTCCCAAACTGCAACAATTCAAGAATCAATTATGTATGTATCTAAAGTAACTGAACTGCTGCCTCTCTGTTATTGGATTGTGAGTAGAGAATTAGAAACCGTATGTCTACTTTGTTTCTTTTTGGGTTGGGCAAAAATTTAAGAAATAAATAAATGTAACATATAAAGTTGGCGGAGGTTTTTAAATTTTCGAGAATTTCATTCAACCAACGCAGCGGCGAGATACGCGGCATCACGTGCATGTGATTGATGTTTGATTTTGGCCTGAGTCATGACAAAACTGGACTGTCGTTGTTTATAACAGCATAATTTTTACATGGCACAACTAAAAATGCGTGTGGTTTTGCAATTACTTATTGGTGATTGTTCTCCAGTTGGCTAACTAACATACAAGGGGTTGTACTCCTTGACGACTCGTATATTTACTCCTGCCTCACCGTTTCTACGTGAAACGTCGCCACTGGGATGCCGTTGGTCTCTGCAACCACGGTGGCCTGCACTCCCAGCCCGGCCAACGCGCCTCGAACAAGGCCGGCCGGAAACCACAAGTACGGCGTCGCCCTGGCCGTTACGTTGCCTCCCGGTTCCGTGCTCATCCGCATTAGTAATCGGAACGACGAATCCGTGAGCACAAACACGCCACGATGGTTTGTTTTCAAATTGTCAATCTGCTTGCGAAATACCAGGCTCCATAAATCCTTGCAAATAAATTTCATCACGTCCAGCACATCTGTAAACCGCGGCCGGTCTTGAGAAAACCTCTCCACTACGGCCAGTCCGACTCGGTAACCCAAAGAGTCAATGTGCACCTGCACAGCTGCCCGCTTGTTTGAAATTCGAACCCCATCTGATACATGGTTAGGTTCGTGCGCGCCGCCGTCGTTCGCATTGTTCTTATTCTGTTCGCTTTCATCTTCCAATACTGAAACCACGCTGTTAGATAACGGTAGCAATTCTATAAGTAAAAAATCCAGGCACGCCAAGTTAAGATACATGGCATGCGGGTCCGTGAACACTGTCGGTAACGTGCCGGCCGTTACAGGATTCGATTGTGATCTGTGAGAAGTTGAAGATACCGATTCTGCCGAATTGGATTCTGCTTCTGTTATAGCACCGGTAACAGGCCTTGGTAAACTACTAGCATGTGATATAAATGCCATTTTGTAGTATGCTGCAGATTAATGAACCCGCTTGCCGGAATTTGGATGGATTACTGTACACAATAATGTTCGTGTAGTTTTTGACCTTAGGCAACTATTCACCGCTGTAAACAAGCTTGTTCTGTATAATTATCAAAGTCTTATACGATCTTTCAATTGCACTTGACAGTTGTTACCAGATTAATTTGGTATGTTTTATACGTAAGTTAACGTAAATAAATGCTGCAATACATTATACCTAGTTACATAGCATTATTTACCTGCGATGAGTGCACGCCGCACGTCAATTTATTAACACTTCTAAACGTTTAAATTAGATAATTGCAATTGTCCAAACATTTGTATTCAATACAATTGGCGCATACATATGTAGGAAAAGGCAATTTTTTTTCATTGGTTTGAAACAAGCACGATGGTCTCGTTATGGCTTTGGACATTAATCAGTGGTGCCATTGTGGCCTGGGGTTGTGCTCGCCCGGCCACAGCCTTTCCTAGAGACCACCTTGAAAAGCTAAAGTAAAAAGATTATACACAATTTTTTTAAAAAAAAAACCAAATTTGTGTGATAACAATATGCTAATATAGTTTTTTTTTTTTCCATAGAGAAGAAACCCGAGAAGCTTTCTATCATGGTTGGAATGCCTATTTGACTCATGCATTTCCCGATGACGGTTCGTGGTTGTTCTGAAATAGATGAATTTATTATTAATAACTGTTAATTAGAATTGGCGCCACTTTCTTGCATCGGTAGAGGAAGTGATCGGAAAAATGCATTGAATTTCGGAGTCAACGATGCGCTTGGTGATTTTTCGTTAACCTTGGTCGACAGTATTGATACTTTAGCCGTACGTTTTGTTACAGCCCCGAGACCCGCTACCCGCTCGTGTAGTTTTTTTAAAAAATACATTACAACTAACCATCCGAGCAATAGATTATGGGAGATCAAGCCGAATTTGAAGCCGCGGTTAAAAAAATAGAGCGATTTGTGCAATTTGACCTGCCTTCGCGTGTGCAAGTGTTTGAGACCACGATTCGCATGTTGGGCGGCTTGTTGTCCGCTCATACATATGCCACATCTTCACGATTGGGCAGCCAGATCACATGGTACGATGGCTCGTTACTGCGACTTGCTAAGGATTTAGGCGACCGGATCATGCCTGCGTTTGACACGCCGACGGGCATCCCATTGCCCAGGGTAAACTTGCAATCCGGTGATCCGCACGACAACATTACCGAAACATGTGCTGCTGGTGCCGGTAGTCTTGTTATCGAGATGGCCACGTTATCTCGATTAACTGGCGATGGCAAGTACGAAGCCGCAGCCCGGCGAGCCTTTTTTGCCATTTGGGACCGACGCACGACAAGCTTGAACTTGGTCGGATCTGCCATTGACGCCGTTTCTGGCATGTGGTTATCAGCCAATACCGGCATTGGCGCCAGTGTTGATTCTTTTTTTGAGTACGCATTAAAAGCGTACATATTTCTTGATGACGCGGCATTTTTGGACGTGTTTGTGCAATCGTATGATGCCATCAAGCATGTCATGCTGGAAGATGGCGGCTGGCTGTACCGCAACGTACACATTTTGACCGGATCAGAAGTCACCACGTGGATTGATTCGCTTTCTGCATTTTTCGCTGGCGTGCAAGTTCTCGCCGGCGATATCGACGGCGCCGTGAAATCTCACCTCGTGTATTACAAGCTTTGGATGGCGTATGGCGGATTGCCGGAACGATGGGACTACGCAACGAGCAAAGGCAGTGTCGGACTGCCATGGTACGGCCTGCGACCGGAATTTGTGGAATCAAACTACATGCTCTACCGTGCTACTGGGGATCCGTTTTACTTGCACGTTGGCGCACAAATTTTGAGTGACTTGCAAGCCAGGACGCGAGTTGCTTGCGGGTTTGCAACAGTGCATGACGTGCGCACGGCCGAATTGGAAGACCGCATGGAAAGTTATTTTTTAAGTGAAACGATTAAATATTTGTATTTGTTGTTTGATGTTGATAATCCCATCAACCATGATGATTCATCGTTCGTGTTCTCTACGGAGGCGCACCCGCTCAGGTTGAACATTGACTTGTTGAATCATTCCACTGCTTTGACACAGAATCAAGGACATGCGCGCGGCCGGTGGGCAAGAACGATTCCCAAGGTTGGCCGGGACGTTGGTGAAGATAAGCAAGGCACAAAGCTTGATAAAATTTTGGCACGCATATTCGATTTTTCGTCTGACCAACGTCAACAAGATCACGTCATTAATAACAATAACAATAATAATGACAATGATAATATTGAGAATAACAATTTTAGTGAATTATTAAAAAATTCAACATGCCAATTCGTGCCGGCTTTTAATTCGTTTTACTCACCGATCGCGTCATGGAGTCAGTTTTACCATTTGGATGGGTTATACAATTTTGCCTCACCGGTCGATAATAACAATGAAAATTTTGTACATGACAGTCACAAGTTTGCATCGCATTCGCAATTGTTTGCATCAAACATTTGTGATAATCACACGAGCAACAATCTTTGCAACAACAACAAATTTGAAAATGTCTCGGTGGTAATAGAAAATCAAGTGCGCGGCCGTACAATTATTGACCTGCCGCCGACGGATCCGCATGCCACGTCGCTCCCATTGCGAGCCGTGCAGATTCTAGAAGTAATTTTCCCGCCGGTCACGACCACTGGCAACGACGGCAACAGCGTTGAGAGTAATAATGGACAGAGCAAGCTGGTGCAACGTGGTATTGACATTGAAGCATTCTCGCTTGATGGCCATCGAGTCAAGTTTGCGCTCGATCATCATCGTGATCATGATGTGTATGAGGACGACGGTACGGATGAGTTAAAAATTCTGTCGATTGGTTCCAAACGAGTGCTTGGTACCGTGCGGGTACAAAGCTTAATGTCATCGTCTCCGTCGTCTCTGTCATCATCATCTGTAAGCATTTTTGACGTTTCACCAGACGGTAAAATTCGGTTACATGGATATGAAGTTAACAATTTAATAATTGGATAAAACAAGGTCATCATTTTTTCGGGAATGCTGTTGTATATTATTCTTTTTTTTTTGGTGCATGTGCATATATAAATTGGTTTTGTTCAAGCATTTGTAGAAAGTAAAAAAAAACTTCAAGAAAAAGAACTTGCTTCTAATAAATTCTAAAAATAAAATTGAGGAACAATTATATTCCAGAACCAAAACAAAATTACAAACCAAAAAAAAAAAAATAGTATCGACCATTAGGAGAATTTATTCATGCAAAAAAAAATTTTGGACAATCATAATTCATATCCTGAGGAGTAAGGTTAGTTTACCCTGAGAACTCCTGAAATTATGGGGATTGGAATATATGATGAAGCTTACTTAGCAGGTGCAGGGGCAACAATAAAGTCAACACCCTTTTTAATATTGGCAGCAAGACCAGAGTAAGCAACCTTAAGCAGGCCAAGCTCATAGTCAGACGCCTTGGAGATCAAGTTGTGAACCTTAGTTGCGCCCTGAGGACCCAATTCAACTGGGGTAGAAAAGTAATCCAACCCACCAGTGGCGGACTTCACTTCTTCACCACCAGGAATGCCCGAAAGATAAACATAAGTATTTTCAACCAAACCAGACTGACCAGATGCGGCTTTGAGAATTGATTCGACAAAACGGAAACCGGCGTAAGCCATGGACAATGTTGCCGATCCTTTGCCCTCTTTCGCCTGGACGACTTCGTCACCACCAAATTGGATTCGCTTGATCAGGCCATCACGAACGTCATCAGTTAGGCCATCAACTTTGGGTTGAGCGAGGGACAATAGGGGCACGATGGTATCACCAGAATGGCCACCAATGACCGGAATGCGGTATGATGAAGGATCAGCCTGGCCGGTGATTTGTGCCGTAAATGTCTCAGAACGTACAATATCGAGCGTGGTGACACCAAACACTTTTGCCGGGTTAAACACCCCGTGCTTCTTCAAAACTTCGACCGCGATGGGAACGGTGGAATTGACCGGGTTGGAAATGACGAGCACAAAAGCGGTTGGAGCGTATTGGGCAATACCGGTGACAAGATCACGAACAATGCCAGCATTGATATTAAACAGATCATCACGGGTCATGCCAGGCTTTCTGGGAATGCCTGCTGGGATGACAATGACATCAGCGCCGGTGAAGGCAAGCTTAAGTCCGTCTTCAGCGGGCAGATAGCCGGTAACTTTAGCTCTGGACGAGATGTGGGACAAGTCTGCGGCCACGCCGGGCGAATTGACCACATCGTAGAGGGCGAGTTCAGACACGTAGGGGGACTTTTAAGGAGTTAGATCAATGCCGATAAAAGTCGCATGGCAAATGTGTCTGACTTACGAGCTTGAGGAGGAGAGAAAGAGGTTGGCCGATACCTATAAAAACGCAATAAAGTTAGCGCATCGAGGCCCTCCGGCATGTAGAGCAACTCACCTCCAGCAGCACCGGCGACGACAGCTTTAACCATTGGTAAAAAGATAGGCGGGAGGAGTGGTGGTAGTAACTAGACGATGGATGTCAGAGGGCGATCGGAGGGAGGGACGGCCGACAAGTATATATAGCCGAGAGTGCGAGTAAGTGCTTGTGCGACACGGATAGGTGGAAGAAGAGGGGGCGGAGCGGCAAGCGGCAAGCGGCAAGAAGCGTGTTGAGGTTCGGTCGGTTAGCAAAACAACGGCTGTGATTTCTGCGTGAAAATGGCGGGTAAATGCAACCCCCGTGAGTGAGCTATTACGTAACCACAAGCGCGGGGAAGTTGCTGACATCCTGATTACGTACAGTGCATGTCGTTTACAAGTGACCTCAGTATTGTACTCAATTTTTCAATTAATTTTTATTATAAGTACATGCATGCATATAATGAACGCGGTTTTTGTTTAGGCAGACACCTTTTTGCCTCTGGTCTTCTTGGCAAAAGTCTTCTTGCCGGTCTTGGTTTTGAGTAAAGCAGACGCCCGGGTGACAGCAGCCTGTACAAATCAACGGTTAGCTCTTCATTACGCATGCAAATGCACAGTTCACTTACCGCTCTCAAGTCATCTCTGTAGTTCTTGCTGATTCCAGCAACGGCGGCGTAAACCTTTCTCTGGCTCTTGTAAGGCTTGAAAGTCGTGGTCACGGTAGTCTTGGCCGGGGTGGCAAAAGTGCCTTGCTTCTTGGTCAACACCGAGATTGCGCCATTCTCAGTCAATGACACGCCAATGGCCTTAGAGTTGGCAACACCAGAGTACTTGTAGGCGTGCTTGTTGGTCAAGTTCAATGGCTCACGTGAGAATTGCACGCCAGCAGCGGTCTTGCGCTTCACCAAGTATGAAGAGTTTGCGCGGGTCAGTTCCCAGATAAGATCGCTATAAAAAAACATAAACGTTAGCCGTCCTGTCATGCCGTTGTTTGCCCTTTCATTTCATTCCTTAATCATATGGACCAGGTGCATGAAAAAAAAATAACTAATTTAAAAACCACACTGTTTTGTATTAACCTACTTTGAAATGGAGCTCATTGTTGTGTCGATGTCGTGAATATGGAAGATCAAGAACTCGCTTGCACGCTGCTGTCTCTGTCTGCCACTGTTGCGCGGCGCCGGGTTCGCACGCCCAGTTCCGTGATGGCAGTTGTGTTGTTGGGGTTTAATTTGTTAGGGCTAAACGCAGTCACACTTGCTACTCCTGTCTTGATTTCTTTTCACTGTCTACACAATTCTCAAGTCTTTTCGTGGCAGTGCAAATGTGGCAGCGTTGCACCCGCCACATATGCCACTAGCTGTCATCGACTGGGACCCATGAAATTATTTCCGCACTACAACAATTAAACTTCAATTACCGCACATGCTATTCACGTGATGGTGACGTTGCTCCCGCTATCAACTTGATCATTAAATGGTAATTATCGTCGAAACCTAGCCAGTTGATCTGACTCTGAACGCAAATGGCTAAACAGGGCTCATCCAGCTTTTTTTTGCCAGATGACTATCTGACCGTGTTGTCATGGGCAGTGTTCGTGTCTATCTTCACCATCACCGCCCTGTACGCAACTCGCAAGAAATGGGGTATGCATGCTTTTTCCACCAGTTACAGATGTGTATCCACTGTTCCCGCTGACTTCTACTAGAACCATGGGCACGAGCAAACCTGCCGATATATTCGTTTTTCGTTCCACTGCAGCCTCATGTGCGCGGTAGGGCAGGCGCAGGATATTTGCCAGGGAACTCATCAACTGGCGCACTACCCAGGTCATCATTGCTGCCAACGTCGTCATCGTCGTCATCAACGTCCAACAATGTGCCACTTTCATCTTTTGAATCCGACATTGCTTCTGGCCTGACGTCAGAAAACTTTAACCTGCAAACCAACAACCTCGCACTCGGAGACAGTAGGCAGGGTCTGGCTGAAGATTCAAAACTTGAGATCCAAACCATCATGCGCGAAAAACACGTCGGCTTCGACCAAGCTCGCCAAATTTACACTGCTCGTGTGCTCGAGCGCAATAATATCGGGCCTGATGGCCGGCCTCGTGACCCGCGCGCTGTGTTTTTCAGTTAGAATTACTAGTTCATTTAATAGATTTGCAAAACCATTATCTTGACATATATTAAAACAGCAAACTCCGGGTTACTCCCCACTAAGTGATATACATTCATGATCATTGTTATTACTATCCTCATCAATATTCAGATTTTATTTCATGCCGCTGTGCTAAAAAATCTCGTCGTATGAGCAGCGCCATGCCGACAAACCCGCCGTACACGGCCATGCACACGGCCATGCCGACCGCAAGTTCATCTGGCGTGTAATGCTGCAAAAGCGCTTCCCTGGTAAACACGATCCGGCTGTTATAATGCTTAATCACGGGCGTGATTATTTTGCCTGCCGCCCAACACCCGGCCACAAGCACGCTGATCACGGTGATGCCGCTGACCACTATGGCTGGCACAACCGCCACCGTCGCGTACGCCGTCGGATTAAAATCTGTAATTAATCCTTCTACCAGAAAATTATCATCCATATCTATGCTGTAATTATTGCTAAACTCTTCGAACTGGTTATTCTTAAACCTAATACTCATGTCATTCGAACGCATATTTGCATCTATATGCGCCTCCGAAGCCTGTACGTATTCCACATCAAAGCTGTCCTCAAAATAATCATGATCATCATCATATTCTTTTTCATTTACAGTCGTGGTCTCAATCGCATTAACATGATCAGCTCTTGGGTATTCTGATTCATGGTATTCATCATCGTTATCATTGTCCGCTCCATCATGTTCTTCTCCTCCTCCTTTTTCTTCTTCTATCTGTTCTACCTCTTGCTCTTCTTGAACTTCTTCATTTTGAATGGGTCGAACAAAAATTTGATTTTTCTTTTTATTCTGAACACGCGTCAGAGTTTGCAATCCTTCGAATAAAGCGTTCTTACCTTTCTAATAGACAGAACTTTTCGAATGATCCTTCTAGTTTTGATAAACATTTTTTGTATTTTTTTTTAAAAAAAAAATCTGAAAGGTATTTTATCAATCGCAACAGGGGTATGTGCGTCTTTGGAATGGTTGATCGATGTCAAACAAGGAAGATCGACTTGGGTTTTCATATGAACACATATTTACCAAATCCTGACGCCGTTGCCCTAGTGACGGAGTACTCCTGCACAAGTATCACAAACCTCTTGACGGTAATTGCAAGATTAGAGTTTAGATACTAACTGAGAAAATGATTTGTGCTTTTTATTATTTGTTGGTAGTAAACGAGATGACTACAACTTATAGAACAAACAAATCGAGCTCAATTACTAGTCATTTTGTATTTTAGCTATTTGATTTTTTTTTAGCTTGGGTAAAATGTTGTTATGGACATTTTTAAAGGGTTATTGTACCTGTCAAAGTCAGGTATCTGGACGTGTTTCATACGTTTCATAGCTTTTGTTTCACTGCATCTCCTTCTCACATCCAAAATAAATAAATAAATAAATAAATAAAATCTGCTCATAAATTAAGGTACGGTATGCATTAGTTCAATCATTGTCGAGTGAGATCATCTAATGCGGTTCAAGCCCGTTAATGTTTGTTGTAACACTTTGTCAGCCAGCAGGGGTGGATGGAGCTGGCATTAAAACCTGGAATTAGACGTCATCCGTCTATTCTCAAGGTACAGTTATTTGTATTATTATTGTTTGATATTATTGTTTGATATTATATTTTATATTATTTTATATTATTTTATATTATTTTATATTATTTTATATTAATACAAAATTACGTCAAATGTCGCGAGTAATTAGTTGTCGTGATGGCAACACGGGGGAAAATAAACGAAATTTACTGCCTTTCTAATGCTGAGTTGACAGAGCTCAAGAATCTGCTGGAGCAAGGCAAGATCAGCTTATCCGCGAGCACATAATGAGCCCCGGTCATTTATGTCTAAAAGAAAAATGAGACGCTGCGCATTGTCATGAACGAACCCTGACACCACGTCCGACAACGCGATTGCGACGCACGGATACAGAACACGGGTGTTCGGAAAACAGATGTTACAGCACGGAGGATAGTATGAAACCAAGTTGTTTGTATCATGCGTTATTTGAAAGTTTATTGTACGGAAACATACCGAGAGAATAGTGATATAAGAATGGAGCCATTTCCCACATCTTAATACGGGCAATAACCAAAGACCAGATTGTAAAAGTTGACTCCAGGTTTGTTTTAATATTCTTAAAGGTATGTTTCCACAATGCTTAGTTTATTAGTTATTTAGTGTTAAATTCTCAAAGTTTAATAAGAGTCTTTGTTCGAGTCGTACATTCTTACACGCATGTGCATAGGTTGTCGTGCACTGTGCCCGACTCGACGAGTTTCTAGATTTCTTGATAACAATAAGGGTATTCACTAAGATAGACTTAATCAGTGGTTACTTCCAGATTCAGGTTCATCCACAGTAACGCCATAACATAGCGTTTCGTTCCAGGTATGACCACTATCAGTTCAATGTCATGTCATTTTGGCTTTACTGCGCCAGCCACGTTCCAATCTTTTACGCATACCGTGTTCGCAAAAAAATTAGATGAGTTTTGTGTAATCTATTTTGATGAAATACTCGTTTTGCTCTGATATTATGACGAAACTAGCTTTCGGAGATGTTCCTCAACCATAATTGAGTCTTCTTCTCCGGACCAATAATCGATGTTAGCAATTCCGACATATTAGTTCTGGGGACACAAGCTTGCTCTTGAAGTAACGACAATACAAAAGTTTTACGGCTTTGATTCTGAAAGGGGATAACGATGGAAAGACGGGGAGGGGAGGGGGGTCTCTTCCCTTGGGACGTCTTCACATGATGATGAGCCCAGTTTTGACGTACAAGTTCAAACGAGCTTGGTCAAAAGCATCGAACCACGTCTCGATGAGTTGGCGAACTCTTGGGCCAGCTCGTTGACCTACAGAAAATTTGGACGTATTCTTGGGACATTTGAAGAGACGGGCCAGATAGGAATCTGCACTAAAGAGGGAAAAGTGATGTTAACGAGCGTCCATATTCTGTTATTGTTGTATAATAAGAGCTTTGTCCTTCTATTTTTAGTTTTAATAATTATACAGCGTCAATAAAAACATAATCAATAAATAAATATTTATTTATTTGTTCTATTTGCTTCGTAGGGGGTTCTATCCACATTCATATATTTTCTATTTGGGTTCTCATTATTACTATTTTACTTTTATCATCATAATTGATCTCGTCATAAATCTTATTCTTTCTCATTTTTCATTCTTAGGTTAGGTTCCATCTTGATCTCAGATTGGAACTACTACCAATTGGTAGCTATACTTTAAGACTTATGGAATCGCAAGTTGATAATACCACGCACAGCACTCCATCGTCAACTAACGAGGCTGAGGAACTTAAGCACACGACGACAAGTTCAGAAATTCGCACGTGCAGTCAACGCTGCTGTTACGAGGGGCACAAACCAATAACAACTCGATGATGAATTAGATGGAACAATGATACAGTATATTCTGTTTGGAGAACAACTATAGATCATTTTCCTAAACCTAATTCCAACTCTTAATAGCGAATTATCTCTGCATGTGTAGATATGTCAGGTAACAATGGGCCATGTGGTGGTGGAATCCATCATATTTTAAATGGACTAACTGGTTCGGTGTAAGAACCACGGCTCGAACAAAGACTCTTATCCAAACTTTGAGATAAATTGTCGGTAATAATTGGCACAACCTAGGAATCGTTGTAAACCCTTCTTGGTTGTCGGTGCTTGCCATTGATGAATCGCTTCAACTTTGTGTCATCATTCATTAACACACCCTCATCAGATAGCGAAAAGCCCAGGAAGTAGGTACGCGAAACACAAAATTCACTCTTTTATCTTTGACATATAAGCCATTATCAATCAGGCGTCTCAAAATTGCGCGCATGTGAACGATGTGATCTCTCTCAGACTCGGAGAAG
Source organism: Lipomyces japonicus (assembly GCF_038497905.1). Classification (NCBI taxonomy): domain Eukaryota; kingdom Fungi; phylum Ascomycota; class Lipomycetes; order Lipomycetales; family Lipomycetaceae; genus Lipomyces; species Lipomyces japonicus. The sequence continues at coordinate 46,979 of NW_027117876.1, forward strand.
ATCAAAATATCGTCGAGATAAACAATGGCGCACACATCCAAAAATTCGTGTAAGACTTCGTTGATTAGGGCTTGGAAAGTAGCCCAAATTGCATAACTCGATATTCAAAATGACCATAGCGCGTCTTAAATGCTGTTTTCCATTCGTCACCTTCCGCAATTCTCACAAAGTTATATGCACCTCGTAAGTCCAACCTGGTAAATATCTTGACGCCTTGAACTCGGCTCAATAATTCACTGATCAATGGGAGCGGGTAGGCATTCTTGGTAGTGATCGCGTTCAAACCGCGATAATCAATTACAGGACTGTGACTTCCATCCTTCTTTGGCACAAAGAACAGGGCCGAGCTGGCAGGTGACTGTGATCTGCAGATAAAGCCCTTCTTCAGATTTTCATCGATATATTCTTTTAGTATCCTTAGTTCAGGCTCGGCTAAAGGATAAATCCGTGACTTCGGTAACGTGGCGTTCGGTGACAGTTCGATCTTGTGGTCATAACTTCTTCTTGGTGGTAACTGGCCCGCTTTAATCTTCGAAAACGCTTCTTTTAAATTTTCATAAAACCCTGAGATTTCTGTGGGTAGTTTCCTTTCTTGTTTTATTGCCGTCTTTTCACGTTCTGACATTGCATTCAAACTGATTGCTTCTGGGCTTTCTCCGTCTTTCGCAAAAGTGATTGATCTTTCCTTCCAGTTGATGATTGGATTATACTTTTCCAACCATGTTAAACCCAAATTAACTCCCGAATGATGTAACTTCGCCACAATCAATTCGATCTCTTGTTCCCTTCCAGCAACACTGACTCGTGCCGAGACCTTCCTGTCTGCCTTTACCCGATGTCCATCCGCTAACTCGATTATCTTACCAAGGGCTCCGTTTCTAACTTATTTAATTTTACGAACGTTGTGTCTATGAAAGAGCCTGTTGCTCCGCAATCAACTTGGGCTTTAGCATTCAACAAATATGGATCAAAAATTATATTAATGTCTAGACACAACGCTCGATTCCCGAACGATTTAACAACTCGCAGCAATAGGGCGTTCGTTGCACTTATTGGCGTCTTTCGTTTAAAGGGCAGTCCATCTTTAAATGGTCCCCCTGTCCACAGATCCAACATAGCCCTTGTTCAGATCTCCTGGCTCTCTCTTCCGCTGACACGCGCGGCCTCGGCGTGTCTATGCGAGCTTGAAATTCTCCCAATTGCATGGGCTCGGGCCCGAGCTTGCCCCCGTACCGAAAGGTCGTCGAAACGTAGGGTTTGCGACGCGGTCCGTAAAGTTGCGAATGGATCGTTCATTGGCTGATTCCATCCTGTTGTTCTCAGCCAATATCGCCGCATCGATAGTCGTTTGATAATCTTCCGGACGCCCTAACCTGGCAATATCCTGTCTGATTTCCAACTTCAGGCCATCGTAGAAAGAATCCTTCAAGGCAGCTTCATTGTACTGCATGTAGGGTGCCAACGATTGAAACTCGGCAACATAAGCAGCCACACTAGTGACCTGTCGGAGGCTGCGGAACCGACGTTTACGCGCGGCCTCATCGTCCCCACCCCGAAATGTGCTCAGAAAGTGGTCCAAGAAATCGTCAAAAGTGTCATACCGTTGCAGTCTCTCCGCATGGCGCACGATCGGGTTTACAAATTGTAAGGCCGACCCACGCAAGTACGATTTGAACAGGATTATACACTTTTCGAGTGTATCAGGTTGCCCGGTATACGTCAGGTAGTCACTCACGGACTGAACAAAGTCCTCCACCTTATCCTTTCCTGAGGAAAATTTGTCTGGTTCCTTAATCTTTGGGAACATCTGTGGGCAGATTTGGATCGGTCCTCCCGTTTATGCCTCCCTCAGCCGGGTCAACTCGGTCTGTGTTCTCAAAGTTTGGATAAGAGTCTTTGTTTGAGCCGTGGTTCTCACATTCGGCATACTGGCTGCGAATTCCCGTACCTTTACACAATTTCTGTATTGCTCTCTAGTTATTAATTTGCATCTTATCGTAATCGTAATCATATTTGACTATACAAATAACAAATATTCTCATATCGTGTCCACCCTTAAATAACTGAAGGAAGAAAGTAAGAGCGCGGTAGGGTTGGCAAGACCCTTGCGAGCGACCTGAATAACTTTCAAGAACAGAACTTCTTTATGAATTACAATAGTTTAAAAGATATACAATGATGGACTATTTTTGTATCTACAAATGACGATGACAAACCCAGGAAATAAAAGATTAAATGTGAAATTCAAAACACAAGAGATACAAGTTATATGTTTGGTTCCAATTTACCTTGTAAAGAAAAAGTTAAGTATTCCGATATGCAACAATTAAAGGGAGAGCCATAATTGGACCAATATAGTTATTTGTTTTACATATCATAAATTCTGCATGTAAGTTTTGGGCCGAAGACCAACCTTATATGTATAACAAGTGGCGATGCTTTTCTTTATAGAGATGGTGTCACATTTGCGCTAATGTTTAAAGAAAACTTATGGATGTTGTCAAGATACAAGATATATATATAACTCTAACTGCAAAAAATTTAAGTAATAACTGAATGATTATTGCTAATCAGACTCGATACGTATTTCGGGTTCAACTTGAGTTTGGTTAATTAGTTCTTTAGATTCCAAACACCGCGACTGACGTGCAAACGTTTGAGCTAGTTATTTCAAAAAAGTTTCACTTCACACATATCATAGTCCTCAATAAATTATTCTCAAAAGACTCATGTACAAAATTCTTCCATCCCATCATCGCCCGCAGCTCAGAATTTTGACCGCAAACTTTAGGAAATAACCCCGTAAGTTCAATATACCATCGCTAGTGTCAAAAATTCCTTCAGTAAACTAGGATAGCAGACCATTTTAAAGCCGTAAACTCACACAATGAAATTGCACAGATACCTGCCAGTACTGCAAAGATCTCCAGTCATATTCACCACAGCTATGACCCGCGTTTTCCAAATACAGTCATCCGGCTTTCCTATTAAATATCGCGACCGCCGACTCAGGTTCATAACTAGCCGTCTTTTTTTCTTCAGTAAAAATATAATAATGCATTATGCCATAACTTCACTACTGTCGGTACCATTTTAATCTCGATCAAGAATATATCTCTGCTATAATAAAATCATGACTTGGTATCGTTTAAGGTATAGTTTGCAGAAAATCTGACGTATAAATCATGATATCGAACACGTAATAATAATCTAAACATTAAGCAATTTTTCTGTAGTGCCGGTTAATATATAAACGCAAAAATCCCCATAGTCCATTCAAAAGTCTTTCTCGTATTACGTCATTGTGACTTTATGGTCAAGTTCCCTATTTTGGTTAGTTAAAAATTAGTGCAATCATCTCATTTTTAGGCACCTTATACTCCACATCTGACCAGTAAATCAAATAACAACCCATTCAAACGATGGCATGTTCATCACCATTTAATCAATTTATTGTTGCCCGCTATGATTCACTCATATAGTTATATATATCTCACCAAAATTTTGTTTTTTCTTTGTCTTTTAGACCAAATAATACCTTAGTCTATTTTAATTACAGAAAACAAAAAATAATGCTCATCTTTAGTCGATTCAAGAACTGCTTTAAATTTCATCCAAGATCGTCCGAACGTTTGCGTCGCAAACCGATGATGGATTATTGAAAACGCCGTTATATGATCTTCATTCAAGATCGTCCGAACGTTTGCGTCGCAAACCGATGATGGATTATTGAAAACGCCGTTATATGATCTTCATTTGTCTCATGGCGCTACGATGGTGCCATATGCGGGTCACAGTATGCCTATGACTTATGCGGAACAGTCACATATTGAATCGCATAACTGGGTGCGACAAAGTGTCGGCATTTTTGACGTTTCTCATATGTGCCAGCACGTGTGCGTGATACCAAATACCTTTATTTCTTTTTATTTATTTATTTATTTTTTCGGTTGATTAAAATTAACAGATCGAATTTGATGTATATAGATTTGCTGGACAAAATGCAACCAAATTTTTAGAACAGATCACACCATCAGATTTAATCGAACTGGAACCGTCTAGATGGAAGTTAAGCGCGTTAATGCTTCGCACAGGCGGCATTCTTGGTGACACCATCATTGCAAAGTTAGGTCAGGATGGGTATTACATAGTTACAAATGCTGCGTGCAAGGACAGGGATCTTACGTTTTTGCGGTTCTTATTAGAATCATTGCCTGGTAGTGTGGATAATGAAGTTCTTGCAGGCTGGGGCTTGATTTCCGTGCAAGGTCCCAAGGCAGCAATCTTATTGGCGAAGCTGACTGATGATAACTTGTCAAATTTAAAATTTGGAAGAACTGCATTTGCTAATTTTGGTGGAAACTCACATTTTGTTTCGCGAAGCGGATATACCGGTGAGGACAGGTTCGAAATCTCGTTGCCGCCGGCCCACACATTGCATTTTACCGAGCAACTGTTGAACCGCGTGCCAGTCACGCGGCTCATTGGATTGGCGGCCCGAAACTCGTTCAGATTGGAAGCTGGGCTGTGCTTGTACGGCAATGATATTGATGAGACTACGACGCCCGTGGATGCGTCATTGCGGTTCATCGTAGGGAAGCGGCGCTTGGCGGAAAGTGGATTTAACGGGTTTGATACCGTAAGCAAACAGCTCGAGGCTACAGCCACTGACCAGAGGCCGCATCGGGTCGGGTTTAAGTTGATTTCCAGCCCGCCAGCACGGGAAGGCGCGAAAAAGATGGCAAGACCGAGATTGGCAGGATCACGTCTGGCTGCCCGTCGCCTACGCTTGGTTACAACATCGCGATGGGATACGTGTCGGCAATTAATAATTCGGACAAGAAGAAGTTGAGTTCAGGTGATAACGTGTTGATCGAGATTAGGGACGTTAAGAGACCGGCAAAGATCACCAAGATGCCGTTTGTCAAGCCAAAATATTATCGTTAACCATTTCATAATGCATAACATTTAAATAACTTCATAGTCTATAAATAATCTAGGCATATATTTAGAATTGTTGGTAAAAACAGTATTAATATCAGCAACTATTCTTACAGCAACGCAAGCTGGCTAGCTTATATGAATTTCCGCTGTTTTCGCACCCATGACGTTAATCACTGTTGATATCGTTGTTCCGATGCCCAAGTTCATTGCAAATACTTGCGAGAAAATCACTTTTACTGCCGCTCTACCCGAGAACTATTGTTTGCCGATCAGAATTATTGAAAATATAACTGGCACGTCAGAATGACAAATATTTACGTACTAATATGTATGGTAATTCACTTGTGCTATATAAGTATTAATTTCTCACTTCATTGGTTTGTGTTCTTTCTGTATTTCGGTAACAATAATAATGAGCCAATAATAATTCAATGATTCGTCCGAGTCCATTACTATGATGCGACTTGATTAAACACGAAGCACGATATCAATCTATATGCAAAGCTTTTTTTGTTTTTTACAGCTAAGCTGATAAAGTCTAATTTCTTTATCGTATTTTTATTACTTGTGTGATAATTGTCTGTCATTAATTGCAAGTCATTTCAAAAAGGGCCTGCGTGCAAATAGAATGAATATTGAATATAAGCTTCGTCAAAAATTCAATGTCTGTAATTCTATTAAAATCTGGCTAAATCCTGAAGCCATTTCTGGTGTAACAACCATATAGAATGTGCTACACTCTGATAAAAAAATTTCATGTAGCCGGGAACGGACAAACTATATTAACTTCAGCAAATATATTGGTAACGGTTATATAACATGATGGCTACATGATGTTAATGTTTAGATTTATATAATACATGTATATTTAGTCTTTTTAAATAAAAACAAAAACAGTAATAAATATCTTTTTCTTTTCTTTTTAACCGGGGAAATGCATTTGTGCACGTATTCCTTGGGTTGCTAATACCAAGGCGTGTGGAACTCGCACGTTACACGCGCAATATCCACTAAAGACCCGTTGCAACCGACACAAGACTAATTGCTTGTGTCAAAATCATGTCGAGAAGAAAAAAATTGTTTTAGTTTGGTGACTGAAAATTTTGAGTATGGGTATCTTAATGTTGGCGGAACTGGAGCAAATTCTGGTACGCCTTGTGGAAACGTCTAAACTTCACTCATTTGTGTTGAAAACCAAAATCTAAACAGCATTAATAGGGTATCATATAATCAACTTGTGGTAAATTGATCCAATCTAAGCTAAATCCGTGAATCTGTTTCTGAACTTGCCGGATCTGGTTGAGGTATACATCTGAAAAGTTTGCGATTCTGACATGCCGAATGTGCGCAACTAATCGTTATCTGAAATCTGACAGGGTATCTTAAGCCAAATTTATTAAGTTGGAAATAAATTTGATTTGTGTGTTCCTTTTAATTTTTGTGATTATGGTTGTAGGTGTGGTGTGATTAATTTTAAATTTGAATTGTCTAATCTGTCAAAGTCTTGATTGACCCTTTGCTTCCAAATTCTTATTGTGAAACTGCTGAATTTTAAAACAACTTTTGCTGAAATTATCAAAAAAATCTGAACTGTTCTGTATGATGTATGTTAAGTTGGTCGTGGTTAAGAAAGAACGAAGGAAAGAAGAAGTAGGCGGGAGATGGCGAGGCTTTATCCATCATGCACGGCCATGTTGAAATTGGCGGGTCGTAAACAAAAAAAAAAAAACGCGATTGCTGTGGAAATTAATTTGCAGTAACGAACAGATAGATAATCGAAACTATCAGCAGTCGCATTTCATCAACAATATTCACTGTAAAATGGCACAAATTTGTGCAAGTATAGAAGACTAAGAGCAACTTCACATAATGAAATCTACATCTTCATGAAATCATCGTCTTTACAATGTATTCCACTATAAAATTTCCATTTCAAACACAAAACAGAAACCTGGCCCAAGTAATTGTTGAATATTAAAACTAAATTTTCCGTTAAAAACAAAACCATGAATAAACCAAAATAAACACAAAATGATACAGTTAGTTAAATCATAGTTTTACAAAAAATAAATAAAACCTCATCCCAATATTTGCAATAACAAATAACCTTCAAATGTTGTCTTCACGATCAAAGTATGTTATTGGGTAGTATATATTTTTAACTTATTCCTATTTCATTCTTCTCAAACCCCTTCCAATCTCATCAGTCGTGCCAATTTCATAATCACAGCCACTATAATATGGCCTATAGTCGTCTATTACAAAAAACAGAAATGGTCTCTAAATTGCGCGGGTATTATAGTATAGCACTTTACAATACGTCCCAATGATACGCATCCCCCAATAAAACAATAAAATTACACACTTGGCATTTGTCTCACAACATCGCCATAAACCACAGCGCCATTTTTTTTTCTTCAATATTTATAGAGGAGAAGAATACTTGATGTACACCTTAGCAAGTTTTACGTCGCTGAGGTAGTGTGGGACTCGATCACGCGTGTACGCCGAACAACATCACATTGGCATACAGTGAACGTGAGCATACCCACTAAGACTCCTCTTTACAAAAGGGTATTGAAATAAATTTTGGTTTATGAGGATTAATATTGCAGGAATATTTGGAGAAAACATAAGGATATCAAGGTTATTTGCAGTAAAATCAGGTGTGTTCCAGCTGATGCAAAAAAGAATATGTACAGATGAAACAGAAGGAATTAGAATCTATCGGTATATTTAGAAAAACAAAGTATAGCGTATGAAGGTATGCAACACAACATAACAGAACAAAATTGGAATTGATATTGGTATCAAAGGTAACAACTGAACATGAATGAGGATGTGAACTAGGTATTATCAGCAAATAAGAATCAGAACAGCGCCAAAAAACCCAAAATGGGATTGGACAAGGAAGTATCAGAAGTGTCAAACAAAAAGAGAACGTAACAGTAGAATTCGAATAAGATCGGGCAAATTTCAGAATAGAGCAGAATCAGAACAGAATCAGAATAGCATCGAAAAAATAAAATTGGAATAGGAACAATAGATAATAGAAGGGAGCAGAATCAGATTAAAATGGTACTAAAATGGTATTAAAGTGTTATTTTAACAATATTCGGTATTAGATTGGTATGAGATTGGTATTAGATCGGTATTAGATCGGTATTGGTACAGCATTAAAACAGTATAAGCTGTATTATATTGGTATTATATTGGTGTTAGATTGGTATTAGATTGGTATTAGATTTGTATCAGATCGATATTAGGTCGGTATTGGTCGGTATTGGTACGTTATTAAAAACAGTATAAGCTGTACTATATTGGTATTAGATTGATATTGGATCGGTATTGGATTGATATTGGGACCAGAGAAGCGGAAAACATATGGACTG
>NW_027117877.1:0-55189 GCF_038497905.1 Lipomyces japonicus
AGATATTGGCGGCGTGTGAATAGTTGTATTTGGTATGAAGAGTTTCTTCATGCTTGCCCGCAAGTGTAGCGAAGACGAAATTTTTTTACTGAAGACTGGCACGCATCGGTGCTTGCCCTTCAAATTTCCGCTTTCGCCGTTGCTGGCGGGCAAGTCTGGATGGAAACTCTTAGACATTTTGTTTGACTTTGAAACGTTAGTATTTCAGTTGGAGACTTGTAAGATAAATATTTTACTTAGTTGATCAGAATAAAGTGTTTGGGAACGGTGATGTTGGTTGAGGTGGTGAAGATGATGATGTTTGGATTGTGGGCGGGGGGGCCCTTACTTATACGCTGCGTTTTGAATTTTGAATTCGGGCTGAAACAGACTGTTGGCGGATTCACATTCTCAACACGACGTTAATAATAACCCATATATAGATACATATACCCCTTATATTACCCATTACCGTGTTGATTAGCTGAATTATTCAATTTTTTTATTGAACATTTTTATATTTTGCATGAATAAATATATATCATAAATATCCCGCGTATTTTCACGTTGACGAAACCAAAAAAGAGCAGCGCTGCACCAAAAAAAAAATTCCTTGACTAGATCACTTATGACGGTAATCTGGAAATGATCAGAAATTAAGATTATGATACTGTTATTTTTCTGTCTTCCGGTTTTTTTTTTAAAAAAACATTGTTACCAGCATCTGCGTGTCCGATGGACGATGGACTACGCATGATTTTGACCAGTTTTTTTAGGGCTTGTTTGAAAAATGGGGTTTGAGGGGTGTGGATGGCAAACGCTACGTGCTTGCACGTCCGTGCTGCGCAATTCACGACTGAAACTCGTGATTCGTTGAAGAGATTTGGACACACAGAAGTGTTTCTGTTGGTTATCTACCATATCCACTAAGAAGAGCGAATCTTGCCCAACGGCGCAAAAGCACGAAAAGACATGTTCCATGTTGAGTTGAGCACGTGCAAGGACGTGCAACAATTGATTATGAGATTTGTCAAATTTCCAAGTGGTAATTTACCCGTTACTGGTCACAAATCGATTGCTATAGTTCATTGATAAAAAGGATCGTCCATACCGATTAAACCGGGTCAAGATAATTATTCACGTTTGTAATTTGCAAGGTCAAATACCCAACAAAAAAAATACCGCGGTAATCATTTTCCTCAGTGTAAATACTCTTAGTCACTGAATCATAGCTTTTTTCTAAATCAAGTTGACTCCCATTAGATTGTAACACAACCACCGTGAAAGAAATAGTTTCAATATCCCGTTATTGACATATTGAAAGCAAGTAAAAGGGCCATTTTTAAAAGAAAACTTAAAGAACTATTTGTATGTGTGACCAAGAGTATATATATTTTACGACTTGTACCTTGCAAACTACAAAGTTGTCACAGGGTACGGCATTCGCAGCTTGTTATGTCCAATCAGTCAGGTTATAATTGGATGACCGCCAGACATTGACGAACTTTACTATGTACATCAATTCTATTATACATAATACAATAAAATTTCATTCACAATGGTTTATTCACGCGATAGCAGTTTTATTCGTGGTTGTGTTCGCCTGAATAATCGGACCAGCCTTTGTCTTGGCTGCTTGCTTGGCCGCCCTCAACTTCGCCTTCTCTGCCTTGTCAGCAATCTCTTGCTGAATTCTCTGTTTTTTCAAAATGCGACCACGATATTCCCTTGTGCTCACGTGAGTTCGTTCTCTTTCAATCTCTTGCGGGTCTGTCAAGGGCACGAGACCAAGCCGGCGCACGCGAGGTTGCCAATGAGGTGACGGCAGCCTGGCACCTGGCCTTATGGCAACTCCAATAAATTTTCTCTTTGGATGAAACGGATTCCTGTAGTATCTAACGTATCCAGGTTCTAATGCGAAAACAGTATGGTCGCGACCAATGCCCGCCTAGTAACATTTGTTATTTAATTGGACTCCAATCAATCGCATGAATTTTGTTACTTACATTCTCACCGGGATAAAACTGAGTACCCCGTTGCCTGAAAATAATCTCACCAGTCTTTACAAAAGAACCTTCAACATTGTTAAATCAATTAATGCCTTTAACAGTTTTATTTATTTCTTCATTACCTTCGGCAGCTTTCAAACCAAGTCTTTTACCCTTCGAATTGCTATCATTCGTTCGACTAGACTGTGCCTTCTTGGTAGCATATCTGACAAATTGAAATTGAAAATCTGACTGCCGTTGAATAATGTTTTGCTTGCTTTGACTAAATTGGGAAAACATTGACCATGAGGATTGCCAACTGGTTCGGCTTACGTTAGCCTTGCTGATTTCTGCAATTCCTTGTATCCTTGACGCTAAACTCCGTAAAACCGACATTTTTTATTTTTTAATTTTTAATTTTTTTTTTTTAAACGAAAACAAACATAAAAAATAGTTTTGATGGTGGTTTAAATTTGGTTTTCAACGTGTTTCCGGAAAATTGGGCTAAAATTGTTAGGCAGTATAAATGCGTAGAATACAAAACGGTTATGCTTTATACACGTGACTTGCACAACTCTGATGCATTATGATCTCAAAACATGGTCGTCGTTGTTTTAAGCAAAACTACGAATTAAATGCAAAGCGGGATCACAGTTGGCTTGTGGGACTTGTATGCTATATAATTGATGGTTATGGATGAATTATTAGATTTGTCATTTACTTCAGACAGCCAACCGCCAACGTTATTAAAATCGAGGCCACCGCAACAGCAGCAACAGCAGCAACAGCAGCAACAGCAGCACGCGCCGTCGTCTTCACCGGCATTTAGTTTTCCTGCACGGCCTGGGTCCGCATCATCTTCTGCTTCTTTTTCATCCGCAAAATCTAATGTTAACTTGATTGCGACTCCATCTATTAGTAACGAATCACAAAAGACGACGAGAATTGGTGCGTCGTCGGGCAAGGCCAGCAACGATTCGTTTGCGTCATTGCTGCCGTTTTCTACAGCCAAGTCTCAAGCAGCGGCCAATCGCAGCTTGCTGGAACAACAACGGGCGCGTGACCAGCAGCAATTTGGACGGCAGCAGCATGCAACTGCTGCTAGTAGCAAGGATGACTGGGCGTCTGGATTGAGTTTCGACATACTAGATACCGGCAGCTCAGGTTCACCCACTTCGCAAGAAGATTTCAAGTCTGTGTCATCAACGCCAATTTCAAATAACACGCCTGTTTTCAACTTGGCAAATCTTTTGGATGATGAAGACATATTGGGACCTTTAGCTCATGCGGTTTCTTCGAAACCTCAACTTGTCAAGTCTCAATCGTCACCACTTCGACCAGCAAGACCTCCTAGGCCATCAGTGCCAAATACTGTCGAACCTGAGCCGGTTAATAATGATCCTCGCAACCCGTATATTGCACAATTGGTGGATCTTGGGTTTAGCCAGCAATCAGCAAAAAGTGCATTGGCAGAGACGGATACCGGGTTGGACGTGTCACAAGCAGTACAGATTTTGTTGAACAGGGCACAAACGAAAGCAGCCAATATGTCACAGTCTCGAAAAGAATCACGAAATGCTGCGATGCCTGCAAGACATAATCATGATCGTCAAGATCGAGACGATCAAATTCTTGCGCCACATCCGTCAGATCGAAGGAAGGCACGGTCAAATGAGACTCAGGAGATACATGAAAATGGAGACGAATGGCAAGACATGCCATCAATATATGGGGCTCACTCGGCTTCCTCGTCGCGAGCAAGCAACAATTCAGGATTAGGATTTAAAATTCCCAAGGATTACGAAAATACTGCACAAGATATTTCCAAGTTTGCATTAGGAATTAAAAATCGAGCTGAGGGTTTATGGAAGCAAGGTAAAAAAAACATATCCAAAGCAATTGACGAATACAATGCGTCGATTCAATCTCCTCAATCAGACGATGGCAATCCCAAATGGATGAGAACTCAATATAGGCAGCAGCGATGGTACGACAATGATGCACCGGAAGATGTGGAGTTCAAGCAACCAGTTCCTGATCATCGTGCGTCAGATGATGCAAATATTACCGCGACATTAGAGGCCATGCTTTTGGAACAAGAAGAACCACAGGTTCACAATGGGTCTCCGTGGTCACAAGGTCAGAAAAAGAAACCGAAGTTTGACTCTGACGATTTGGCGGAGCGAAATGATGGCAGGCCCGGCAAACATGGTCATGACCGTGAACGCCAGTCTTTTAAGCAAGAACCCGTTGCAAGCCGTGGTGTGCCTTTAACAAGTAGTGTGGCTCCTGCAAAGCCACCCAGGCCGGTTCAATCTCGCACAAGTCCTGTTCCCAAAAAGCTGTCGCCTCCGCGACCACAGATTGTTATTAATTCATTACAACTTGACGACATTAATTTGCAACGAACAGAAGGCACGGAAGCTTTTAAACGAGGTGATTTTACGGCAGCAAATGAATTTTATTCAAAATCTCTTGAACTTATACCACAAGAGCACGTTTTGAGAACCGTGTTGTTATCAAACCGATCTGCTTCGCTGTTAAAACTGGGAAATCCAAAGGCAGCAGTTGCCGATGCAGATGCAGGATTAGCCATAATTGGAATTTCTAAAGGAATTGGTGAATTTGCCGAGGAAGGAAAGAGCTTGTCAGAAATTTGGGCCAAGTTATTGCAGCGGAAAGCTGAAGCATTAGAACAATTAGAAAATTTCAAGGCCGCGCGAGATGCATGGGACGAATTAGTCAAATCGGGAAAAGGGGGCAAAGTAGCTTTGGATAGTAAGCAAAGATGCGAAAAAGTGATTAATCCCAATATTTTGTCTTCGTCTTCGTCTTCGTTGAATGGTTCTTCTCGATCGTCGCCTGGTCCAAATAACGTGCCAGTACCATCGCGTGCGCCACGGCCGTCACCCCCGACAAGGGTTGAAGACAGTCCTGCTGCTCAGGCTGCATTGAAAAGATTGGAGAAGACAAACGAATTAGCTGAAGCTAGCGAATCTGAACGGTTTGCGCTGCATGATTCGATTGAACTCAAGCTCGCTCAATGGCGTGGCAGTAACGAGGAAAACTTGAGAGCGTTGTTGGCATCACTTGATTCGATTTTGTGGCCTGAATCGGGTTGGAAGCAAGTTGGCATGGCCGAGTTGGTGCTTCCCAAAAAAGTAAAGTTGGTGTACATGAAAGCGGTTGCGAAGACGCATCCGGACAAGATCTCGGTTAACGCGACGACGGCACAAAAAATGATCGCGCAGGGAGTTTTCATCACGTTGAACAAGGCATGGGATGAATTTAAAAAGACAAATAACATACAATGAGAAGATTTATAAATGGGCTGCATTAACGGTGGATAGGGATTTTTGTAAATACGTCAAAAAGATTTGAGATTTGAATTAATTAATTAATAACATTAGACAACATTCGTTTTTTATATGTGTGGCTATAACTTTTATAACGATATAATCTTTTCTCTATTTCATCTAGTATTGGATTCCGTTTTTATTTCCAAACAAAAAAAAAAAAAAAAAAAAGATAGTTGGAACATTCATTGCTTTATGCAAAAATGTTAATATTATTTAGGGTTTTCAGAGATGCGGCGCATAGCCTTTTTAAACTATCAAACCTCGAAATCTCACGTTTCAGGCCTTTTTTGGCGTCTTGGGCGAGCACTTGCCAACTTCATCGTAAGAGCCAACAATTTAAAAATTTGATTTCAGTAAATGAAGCACAACTGCAATAGAGAATATTAATCAATATTTATTTATTTTTTTTTTTGGGAGGGAGCTCTTTAAAAGTGTACAAAGTTGTGTTATATTTGTGGATCGCAACGCCTTATCTCTTACCTTATCTGACACTGGTTATTCGTCCAAAATGGCCGGCACTGCTCGACGAAAATTGCTGTTGATGGTACGAAAGGCTTGTTTGAATGTTAGAACGTTAGTACCGAGAAGCTAACTTATGTTAAATTTAGGGCCGCAGTGGTTCCGGCAAGTCATCCATGAGGAGCATAATATTCAGGTATGTTCAAATTCAACTCAATGGCGAAATCATGAATGGCTAAAATAAAAAAATTGTGATATACAGTAACTATTCCGCATTTGATACGCGAAGACTGGGAGCGACGATTGATGTTGAACATTCACATTTACGGTTTCTTAATAACATGATATTGAATCTTTGGGACTGCGGAGGGTACGTTTTATTGAAGTAAAATAAATACTTGAATCTTTCTGATTTTGAATTTTTTTTTTTTGTTTTTGTTGTTTTGTTTTCTGGGTTATATAGACAAGATGCCTATATGGATAATTATTTTTCCGCACAACGAGACAACATTTTTCGATTAGTCGAGGCATTAATCTTTGTGTTTGACGTTGAATCAAAAGAATTGCGCAAGGATATCGAAACATTTGTGTTGTGCCTGCGCAACCTGTATGAGTTTTCACCCAACGCCAAGATTTTTGCGCTTGTGCACAAGATGGATTTGGTCGTGGCAGAGAAAAGGCAGGACGTGTACCGAGCGTTGATGAAAAGTTTGGAAGACACGTCGGCCATGTTTTCGTTTAATGTGCAAGGATTCCCGACCACGATTTGGGATGAATCGCTTTACAAGGTAACGTGAGGTAACGTGACAGATTTATGGAAAAAAAAAATTGAATAACTAACCGATTCAGGCATGGTCAAATATAGTTTGCTCATTGATTCCAAACGTTAGCATATATCAAAAACATCTTCAAGCGTTTGCAGACATATCCGAGGCAGATGAAGTAATCTTGTTTGAAAAAACAACGTTTCTTGTAATCTCAAGCGTCACGAATCCAAACACTTCAGTATTAAAATCAGATTCATCCAGGTTTGAAAAAATCAGTAACATTATTAAACAATACAAGCAAAGTTGCAGCAAGCTTCGAGCTCAGTTTCAATCGTTATCACTCACCGGAAGTGATTTTTATGCGTATTTGGATTCAATGACGGCAAACACGATGATCATGATTGTCATGTCGAATCAAAATTCAGATCTGGACGTGATTGATGGTGATCATGGAGGAGGAGGTGGTGGTGGTGGAGGTGGTGATGATGATATAACCGATGGCGAAGCAGAAAATAACGTGATTCTGGCAAACATCAAGATCGCACGAAAGGTGTTTGAAAGGATTGAATCACTGAATCCAAACGATTCATAACTTGAACGTTTTAAACCCATGTTCCGCTTTGAAGAGTTACTTGGGATACTTTGTACATTAGCTTATCAGAGGAATTTATTAAGTATTTTATTGCATGTATTATATTATTGACTTTGTCTGTAAATTTAACACTGTTTTTTTTTAATGTATTTCCTAGACCGTCCATTTATTACCGGTAAGCTGCTCGAAAGCTTCAATGTACTTCTCGGCGGTCTTGGACGCAATATCTTGCGGCATTTCAACGTCGTCCTTGTAAGCCAAACCACTAGACGTGAGCCAGTCTCGCAGGAATTGCTTATCGTAACTGTCCTGTCCTTGGCCAAGCTTGTAAGTATCAGCTCTCCAGAATCTGGAAGAGTCTGCATTGGAAGTGAAGGAAAAGAAAACATTAGCAAATTGTTTTTTTGTTCTCTCTTTTTTTTTTTTACACTTACCTGGAGTAAGCACCTCGTCGACAAGGATAATGTTGCCGTGCTCATCAACACCGAATTCAAACTTGGTATCGGCTATTATGATACCTTTTGTGGCAGCGTATTCCTTAGCCTTGACGTAAAGCTTAAGAGCAATTTCTTCTACTTTTCTAGCATTTTCTTCGCCAATGATCTTGGCAGCTGCAAAAAAAAAAAAAAATAAAGTTGTTAAAATTGTGAACAATAAAATCAGGCAATGAAGACCATGCAAACCTTCAGATGGATGAATGTTTTCGTCTAATATCAAGTTAGCTAAATAAGTAAAATAAAAAAAAATAAAAAGAAAATTTGGAATGAATTCAACTAACCGTGTTGTCCAAGTTCGGCCTTTGTGCTTGGAGTAAATATGGGGGTATCGAATTCCTCACTCTCCTGCAAGCCCTCACGGACCTTAATTCCGTGCACGGTACCCTGTTTCTTGTATTCTTTCCAAGCCGATCCGGTAATGTATCCTCTAACAATGGCTTCAATAGGCAAGATTTTGTATTTTCTGACAAGCATGGATCTGGCTTGAAGCTGATCGCGGAACGGTTGTACGGCAGCCGGCAACGACGAAACGTCGTCGGACACGAAGTGGTTTGGGACAATGTCAGACAAAATCGAGAACCAAAATTTGGAAATTTGGGTAAGAATTTTACCCTTGTCCTTGACTCCCTATATTAATGAGTTAGTGATGAAGTAATGCAAGGGGTCAGTTGACCATGTACATTTTTCATGATGACATCGTAAGCGGAGATGCGGTCGGTGGCCACAAAAAGAAGCGTGCTGTCGTCAATTTCATAAATGTCACGAACTTTTCCCTTTGCGATAAGAGGCAAGGCTCCGTTCAAGTCTGTAGTTGTGAGAGCCATGTTGCTGTGTGAATATTGTTTTTATTTTTTAATTTTTTTTTTTTCAAGACTCATTCCAAAACAATCAAAATTCGATTTAAATTGGGCAATAAAGTTTCGAGCTCTGAGCTTAAACACCCCCGGTAAAGCCGCAGCGGACCATCACTTGAGGCATTCCACCGTTTCACCGGTTTTTTTGTGAAACCGGGTGTGGGTGTCGTTCTGGTGTTTGTTGATTGCTTGTTGATACCCTGTGTTCTATGTCTGTAAAAATGGTTTTGTTTGGCAGGCGTCAGGCAACCACAGCCGTTACGAAGCCGGCAAAGACAAGTCGTGAACGGCTGACGGCCGCACGCCGGGCCGCGGAGGCCATGTTGAGGCAGCGGGCAGTGGAATTGGCCACGGTGACTTTGCCGCAGCGGGTGGAGCTGCACGTCGCATGGCTGGCGGATCCGCATCGCTCGAGTGCCGGTGAGCTGGCGGCCGCGTGCGAGAACGACATTGTCGAGGTCTGCCAGGGCATAGCGGACCACCTGCGTTGGTGAGCGCGACTGTGTTTTATACTCTACATTGCTTGCATTGCAGCCATGATTGACTCAGTCTTTTTAAGCCGGATCTATGACACCGAGAACGAGCGAACCCAGGCCGAAGGTGAGTTGGTTGTGTGCCGGCACGGCGTGGGCTTGCTTGGATTGCTAACCGGCTGCAGAACTTGCCTGCGAGCTGCTGTCCATCAAGCGGCACTGCGCCGACCACTTGGCATCCAGTCATGCAGCTGCCGCAGACTGCTGGGCGCTGCTGTCGACCCTGACGGTGCTGGCAAGCCTGGTCGACGGCTATTTGCAACGACAACGCGTGTTGTGACAATCGCGCGGGCGCGCTTGGTTGGTTGGTTGCCTGGGTCGCACACACCACGCCGGAGCCAGGCAACATAAAGCGTCTGCGTTTTCCCCTCCTCCGCTCGTTTTCTCTTGTCCCTTCCCCTCTTGTCTTGTCTGTGTAGCGTTTTATTTTTTCTTGCGGTTTTTTTTTTTTTTTGTTGTTGGAGTATTTTTCTTGGTTTGCCATGGCGCAGCACGACGATATCGCTTCTGTGGACCAGAAACTTGTTGACACGCTGGCGATGGCGACGACGCCGCCCAGTACGCCCACGATTGCTCCTGCAACTGGCATGTGCCACAACTTCGTTACAGACATGGCCGTGTCTCCGTTGCTTATCGGTGCCGCGCTTGAAAGCCGGCCGTGCACGAGCTCCGACTGCAGCGCTTCTTCTGATCTGTCTGCCAGCACAGTATTGTCGACTCCGATTTCCACCCAGAGCAATGCTTCGTACTCGCGTTCGACTCCCAGTACGCCCTACAGGTCTGCGGAACGGTTTAAAAGTCAAACCGCTGCTGTTGCTGCCACCAAGGATGATTTCGTGCTTAACACAACCCATCCAGTTTTTTCGCTCGCTGCTGATAGGCGACGGCATTCGTTGTCCGAAGGCGGACGTCATCCGTTTGACGCAGAAGTGGTGACCGACGTTGATGATTTGGAAGACGGCGTTGAGTCATCACCGTCAGCGTTATCGTCTTTGCTGGAAATCCGAAGCGAGGATGGCAAATCGGACGTGTCAATGATTGTTGACTCTAGCGATCGTCCTCATCCTTCCGCTTGCTTATTTGTGGCAAGGCACGTTGTTTTTTTTTTTGTTTTGCTGCCATTTTATAATATTACATAACTGACTGTTTTATAGTCTTCCTTCGTCTCACTCTCTTGAGCGTCTTCGAGATGCTGTTATTAGTGCTTTTGCGGAGGTGCGGTTTTTTTTTTTCTTTTATCATCTTAAAGCTAATATTATTTAGTGGAATCCGATTGACGTTACTGCTCATCGGGACAGCTCTGATCGGCCTTATGCGTTTGTCCAGCTACGATCATATGAAGATGCTCGTGACGCTTTGCAAGCACGGCGTGGGTCAGTTATATTAGATCGCCCGATTAGATGCGAACATGCTCGCGTAAATCGGGCTCTTTTTTTGGCTTCCGTATCAAAGACCCTTAATCGTTTGGTAAGTTTTTTTTTTTTTTTTTTTTTAATATGTTCGCCTCTTTGACCGTGTACATGCACAGGATGCCGAAAATTTTTTTAAAAAGTTTGGAGAACTAGAATTCCTAATCTGTGCAAATACTGCTTATGGAAATGAGAATCTTCGGGGCTGGTGTGCCAAATTTGAATACAGAGAAGATGCGATTGATGCTTATTTCAATCTTAAGCTCGAAGAAGACTTGATTATTTTTTATGCTCAGAATCCCGATCCCAAAATTCCTGGAACTTCTGATAACAACAGCATATTTATTAGAAACCTGCACTATAGAAAAGTAACTACTGACGTGCTTGAACAGAGATTTTCGTCTTATGGCAAGATCATTAGTATTGAAATGATATACAAAGATTCTGAGGAATCTTCGAATTCGCCTGAGACATCGTGCGCGTTGATTAAGTTTGCCATGATGGAAGAAGCCAGAGATGCGATTGTTAATGAGGTAAATTTTGTCTTAATAGCAGCATACGATCGATATATTGACCATGTTCGTTTAGAACAAAACTCTCCTTTTTGACCGGCGCATTTACATATGCTTTGCAAACCTAAGCAAGGTTCCGACAACGATAAGGCTTGCTCCTGCTCCAAAGAATTCAGAAAGTTCAAGTCTTGATAGCATGAATGGCTCGCCTTCCAAAGCTCAATATCAACAATACCCCATTTTGCAAAAACCCACAAGAAGGGTTTTGGCTGATGCTACTAATTTTTATGATGGCTTGTCAGACGGTTAGTAGAAAACTATTCATTTTTCTTTTTTTTAGGTTTGTTGCTGACGAATTCTAAGGCATGCAAGATTTTCAACCAAGCAGCGATTTATATCACGGTTACTTTCCAGGGTACGCCTATCCATTTTTCAACACTCAAACTTCCTATGCCATGCACCCGGAACAGATGTATTCTACGTTTAATCCATGCATGGTTTCTCCAATCGATCCATCCTTCTCGGATAACTTTCAAGTTGCCTACGTTCCTGCTCAGGTTTCTTCTGCGTTTCAATACCCCGCCATGGACAACACTAGGCAAGATCGAAGTGCGACTTATAAAGGAAACATTGAAAATCTGCCTGAACGTGGGTTCAAAGGCAACCGTGCTTCTTCAATTCATCAGTTCCCAGGTCAGGTTCAACATTTTCCGGTTTACATGACACCATCTTATGGGTTTGATGGTCAGATGTATTTTCAAGTAGTGCATCAGTACCCTGCGCCTGCAAGTCCATTTGGTTATCCTGTTTCCATGACACATGGCTATGGTGAAGGTGAAATTTCAGAGTTCGTTAGTACATCAGGTTAACCCGTAAAGCAAGTTGTTTGCCAGGTTTTCAAAATATGTTAGAGGTCCTTCTTCAATAATGATTGCTCGGGTTGCCTGTGGTTACAAATGTAAATTTTTCTCGCTCCTATTTTTTTTTAAAAAAATTATAATGTCTACTTTTATTCTAATATACATATTTATGTACAAAATTTAAAAAAAAAATCATTACAACCAAATTGAAAGTTATAGCATCTGCCGAGCGTTAAAATTTATCCTTTTCGAGGAAATCCATGACCCATAGTGTTGTCGTCCTGCTTTTACATTTTCTTTTAAATTATCATCATCCTTAAATCCATTCAAAAAATCAAAATCTGTCAGGTAAGAAGGCGCAGTGTTATGCCATACTCGGCCGACCCCGTGCCATGCAAACCTGCTCTGACCGCCCATCACAATCACGTCCCCGCTTCTGACCCGCAATTGCAACGGCAACGAATCCTTGCTCAAGCCAACAAAAAAAACTGCTTCGCAACCAATACTGATGCTAACCAAATCAGCTGACGATCTTTCGGCCACGTCCTGATGCGGCGACAAAATATCGCCGTCAGAATAAAAATTAATAATGCTTGCCTCAGGGTTGATTCCCTTATCCTGGCAAGTAATTGAAGATCCTGCCAAAAGAGCCACCAGGTCGTCAGGGAAATCCGGGAACCCGATCGCACGTGGCGTGAACGTGGGGTACTCCTTTGTGGTCCAATTGTATTGACCTCCAAGCGTGACCCATCGCAGTTTCTTGGACTGGGTTGCTGCTAGCGTTGTCGGAGTCGAAGCTGCCGTGGATGGATTTTTTGAAGGCAAAATCAAAGTCTGTGGAGATTCTCCAAATAAATTGAAAGGATCTGGCAAATCATAAGCCGGATGAAGATTCGTGAGGTGAAACGTGGACGGCGGCAGGTATTCCTCAATGCAATTTAATATTAATTGTCGTTGCACGTTTGGCGAATATATGCCAGGATATATTCTTAATCCCGGAACTGAATTAACAGTGATTTCAACAATTTCGGTTTTGATTTGATCTTGGTTCGCAGAATTGATGCTGGATGGTGATTTGGCAATGAATTCGCAACATGAGCTCGCATGGTCCTTGATTGACTTGATCACCGTAACATTAAGATCGTTAGCATGAAGTGATTCATATGCGGATACGTTGTATGGATCTAACAGTGTGGCATATTCTTTGCCAGATTGTGGGAATTGACAATGATGATTAAATTTTGCCCATCCAAGTCGCCGGTAAAACTTGTACAACGGTTTAAATTCGTTCACGTCAGCAGCTGGTCTGTCATGCAAGATCTCGGTTACCGTATCTGAACGTTCAAGCATCTTTTAAGATTGTTTAAATTCATTTGAAAATTAATTTGTCTTGCTTAATTATAATTAATCATCGTACTTGCTGGTTACGACCAAAAAAAATTTTGGGAACATGAAATTTAAACGCGTTTTTTGAAGATTTTGTTTTCCTCTTTGGTTTGCATGGTACACTATTTTTTTTTTTTTTTTTTTTTTTTAGCTGTTATATTATATACAATTCATATACTGTCATTTAGATAAAAAAATTAAAATAAAAAATTGCAAAAAAACTGCACCTTCACCCAAATTTTTTTTTTGTTTTTTTTTAAAAAGTATCTTTAAAAATTTCTGGATCAACGCCGTTAACCACCTTGTCAGCCAAATCAGGCCGATCGAGTGCCAAAAACACCCGTCGCAAGGTTTCGTACAAGTTTGTGCTTCGATTGGCCAACACGTCATCAACGTAATCGTCACCATCACGTTCACTCTGTTGTTCTAATTTGCTGCCGTGCGGAATGCGATGTAATCCCAATGCGGCAATCAAATGCTGGGCTGCCTCTTTGAAGCACCCAATGTTGATACATGACACGCCAAGGTTATACCTGGCCCGCACGAACGACGGCCGCAGTTCAAGTGCCTTGTAATAAGCTTCGATGGCTTCCTCTGAGTGATGCGAGTTTGCATACGTCGCACCGAGCCTATTCCATAATAACGGGTCATCAGGTCGCACACTGAGCGCGGCGTTGAAACAATCAATCGCCTTGTCATATTCTTCATTGCCGTAAAACAATACTCCAAGACCGACCTGCACGTCAGCGTCCATAGACACGCCTTCAGGTGATAATTGCGCGGCTCGAATAAATAATTCGGTTACTCTCTCATGGAGCCTAAACCTGTCCGTGTTTGCCAATTCTGGCTTTTGTTGGCGAGCCCGGTCCGCAAGTTGCGGATACTTGGTAGCGATCCATCGTTCCAATGTGGCATACGCAGCGTTCTCGTAGCCTTCGTTCACGTACGACACCGCCAAGCTCATTAACGCTGTCTGATTATTATCTTGAAGTTGAACCGCCCTTTCAAGAGCTCGAATGGCGGAATCCTCCTTTTCGTTTTGCGCTTGCACTTGACCCAATAAAGTCCATGCTTCGACATGATCAGGTGCTTTCTGCACTGCAGCTTCAAACGCTAACGCAGCCTCGCTCAGATTGCCACCAGATTCCATTATTTTTACTCCCTCGGCAAACGGATCATCGACCACGTCTTGCACAAAATGATTCTCTAGTTCATGTTGATAATCACCAGAGTTATCCCTTGCGGTAGAGTATTCTTCAAAATCTCGATCCCATGGCATCTTGAACTCATCCGTAACGTACGCGTCCGGACTAAAACCTCGATCGGAGTTAAATAAACTTGCATACGGACCAGATTCGTCACCAATTACTTCATCCACTCCATCATCTACCAAATGTCGCTCATGAATGCCTTTCCAAATATTTTCAAAGTCACCATTAAATGATTCGCCAATGGATTCGCCCGTGAACCTATCTTGTTGTTCCAACTCGTGTTCTGCCTGTTCGTCGTGTGATTGCGATTCGGATCCTTCAATATCTTTAAATCGTTGTTCCCAGTCTTCAGAGTCAAGCTGCACCAATCGATTCTTACCCTTGTTTGTGACCACCGGAATTTGGCGATCATATGTCAAGGGCGCATATGATGTTGGTAAAGAACCAAACATCATTTGTGAGTTGTACATTGCCGGAATGCCTGGTGCGGTCCCGTAATTAAAGCTAGTTCCGACATACGCAGTATTGGAGGTGGCAGTTGTTGGAGCGGCAGATAACAATGTTGATGACGATGCCGGAGTCAGAGATCTAAACTCGTCCATCCAAAGCGGCGACGCCAGCCGCGCATCTTGACTCCGGATCATGGCCGGTTGGGCTTCGTGCCGACTAGTCGGTGGGAAATGCTGAATATTCATTACTTCTCGTCGAACGGCGTCAAAAGAAAACCTGTTATCTTGCGGGACCGGTGATGCGGCATGAGGAGTGACCATGAACCTGTCCATCAACTTTTTTCATAATCTTGTAAGCATATTACTGACCAAACCGCTTCAACTTGTTAAACTAACCTCATTATCTGCCTGTGATATCGGTTGTGGCTGTTGCCGTATTTGAGCACCAAGTGCAGAAGACCCATGGTTTGCTAAATGATCGAGTTGTAACGACCGGTCGTCCCCGACATGCTTGGTAAACTGTGCTAATGGATTTCTTCCGACGGCGCAATCAGCGCCTCCCGCTAACGACATTTCGTCGAATAAACAACAAGAAAAGAAAAAAAAAAAAAATATTAAAAGTGAAATGAAAATACAAATCAGATCTGAACGTTTATGAAAGATCTACGATTATTATTGTGGGGAAACGCGCGCCTCGTGATTGAGAGGGGCAAGTCTTTGGTGATATGATTGACCCGAGGAAGAAGGACGATGAACAACTTGTTATTGTGGGGAAGAATCGGCCGGGTAATCCCGTTTAATTTAGTATATGATCTTAATTTACAAAACACGGCAAGATTTATTCTTCAATAGGCTTAGCATAATACTGAGCCCTGTAGTCTTCAATCTTCTTGATATCTTCCTCCGGCAGTCTGCCCCTGGCGAACGAAGCAATGTTATCCAGCGTGATGATGCTGTGCACTGGCACGCCGTAGTCCTTCTTGACCAACGCAATCATGGAATAGTCATGATCCACCATGCGTTCCTGACGATCGAGAATGAGCGCTACGCCCGCAAGAATGCCGCCTTCGGCCTTGATTATTGCAATCGACTCCTTGATGGCAGTGCCTGCAGTCATGACGTCGTCGAGAATCAACACTCGCTTGCCCTTGAGGCTGCCGCCCACCGTGCTGCCACCTTCGCCATGGTCTTTCTTCTCCTGTAGTATTGTATGTCAACATTTTAGCTTGAAAAATAAAAAATAAAAATAAAACTGGAGCCCGCGCAATAGTGGGCCTTTTTTTTTCCTTTTACCTTGCGGTTGTAGGCATATTCCATCTTGCCATACTTCTGCGGCTGCTTCTCGGCCAACTTGACGATCGTCACTGCCGCCAATGGGATGCCCTTATATGCAGGTCCAAATATTATGTCGAATTCAAGATCAGACGCATCGATTATGGTCTCGGCGTACGATTCGGCAACCGCGCCGAGCACTTCGCCGCTAGAGAAAAGTCCGGAATTGAAAAAATATGGTGATTTCCTGCCGGATTTTAAAGTAAAATTACCAAAAGTGAGAATTTTGTGCTCGTACGCGAGCTGGATTAAACGTTCTTGATGGGCCTTCATTCTATTTTCGTTGTTTCTATGCGGTATTACCTTTTTTTTTTTTTTTGCATACGTATTTTATCTGAGACTATATCACAAGCGTTGCGCAGTTTATCAATTTTTTTTTTTTGGCGCTTCCACTTTGGGATCAAAAGTATAATCCAAAGATGATAACTTACACTGAATACTTTTTTCCTTTTTCTTAATTTTGCTATTTTATTTACGAAAAAAAAAAAAAAAAAAGAGAAAAGAAAATTAAACGGGAAAAATCAAAATTTATTTGCAAATCTGAATCTCTCCCAATGCTGAACCGTTGTTGCATGTAGGTGCACATGTCTCTTCTTATCTGATAGCCCCCGTAAAACGGATATGTATACTCGACTCTATAACTTTAACATTCTACATAATATTAAATAAGTAATAAAAATAATAATTAATAACCTTCCTTCTCTATGCAAATTTAAAAAACTTAACCACGATAAAATACGTGTACTAATCGTTCAAGCTGACGACTTTCTCAGATCAACAACCTTGAACGGCAACCCATCACGAACTGACACGTGGCCTGGTGGCATTTGAGCCTCTGTATAAATATTTTTTTCCGGGTGCGGATGGAACGTCCCTGGCCGCCTGCAATTCGTGATTACCTTGATACCAGGTGGATCTGTTAATCGGAATACCCCCCAACTGGGCTCATGCATGGGCGCGCATACTATGGCAATTGCTTCAGATAACATTAACTGATACGAATTCTGTGTATGCAAGTCCACCGAGGACAAAAAACACGTCTGCGTTGGATGCGTCTAACCAGGTTGGATTAGTTTCAAAAAACAGAATTAATAACCAAATAAAACATACATGAATCCAACCTAGCGTAAAAAGATCATTCTCATCAAGAAAATTAAACAGGCCTTCTTCATCTTTCGTGGCACACGTATCACTGGTTGATTCTTGCTCCGGAATAACAAGGTGAGTAATGAAAAAGGCATTCCGATTTAATAATCCGCAAAGAATGCCGCACGTTTCAAGCTTTCGCTTTGTATTAGTAAGTGCTACTTGTAAAAATGATGACCGAAGTTCAGTTGGCAAAAAAACCGTGCGCAAGGCAGTACCGCCCTCCGTCAACGCCGAGGCTTTATGTTCAATTCCTTGTTTCGATACTTGATGTTGTGCATGTGCAGAGGTTGTTTGTGGAAGCTCTTGTTTAAGAACCGCAGCTTCCAAACCTACAGGCGCCTGCTGATCATGTGAAGGAAGTGAGGGATATCGGTATTCATGCTGAACACCGTCATTGTCTAAATCTTCAAACCGTGAGCCCAAGTTTGATTGGTCTTGAATCCGTAATAATTCAGGATGCTCGTCAGCACCCAATCCTGACATGTCTATGCTAGTATTCTCCAAAATTCTATTTTCATTTTCTAGTTGCCGACCTTTTGCTATGCTTCTCTGTAATGCCAATTGATCTCTACGGGCTGTCAATGCTTGCTGCCTTTTGCCAAATTCCAAATTCAGCTCCTCGATTATAACTTTTAATTCTTGAAGCCGAACTAAAATTGGTGACAGTTTCTAAAAAAAAACAAAAAAATCCATGTTAATATCAACAGTGATAAAAAAAAAAAATCGGTCAAGCAATTGCACTTGCCTTTGACAGAACTGCCAGTTGTTGTCGCTCTGGTAACTTCCTTGCCTGCGGATGCGTGTGCAACGTGTTCAACACCAATTGCGCGTATCTTAAATATAAAATATACGCCTCATCATAGGTTTGTTCAAGATCGTACACTTTAGCTTGCCGTAATATCGCATTGGCTGACCGAATCCAATATCTCAGATGCACAGATTGATCGAAATCATATTCGTTTGCCAACTCAGCCAACTCAGCTATCGGCCGGCCAGCGTATGCTGAACCGCCTGTTGATGGCATTATCCCAGTCGTGGTATGTAGGCAGTCACTTCACTCGTATACAAAATAATGATTATTTTTTTTGGTCAACCATATGATGATTTTTCCTCAGTGCATCATAAAATGCGTCATCG
The DNA here is from genome assembly GCF_038497905.1 of Lipomyces japonicus. Taxonomy (NCBI): domain Eukaryota; kingdom Fungi; phylum Ascomycota; class Lipomycetes; order Lipomycetales; family Lipomycetaceae; genus Lipomyces; species Lipomyces japonicus. The sequence goes on from NW_027117877.1 coordinate 18,474, forward strand.
GGACCAGCGAAACATTATGGTTCGACCGCCAGGTCAAAGTTTAAACTAGCTTTGCACGTGATGGAACTTAATGGATGCATCTGCTCTTCGTCGAGGTCAAGTCGATAGTATTTGACCCAGGTTTGACCCAGGTTTATAAGTATTTATCTTGCCAGCAGATATGAGAATAAAGATTAGATTACCGTCAGCAAAAAGTGCGGTGCTGTGTTTATCAGACAATGCCACTGTCGGTGACTTGCTGGATCAAGCCCTGGATTTGGACGAATTGAAGGCGACTGATGGCATAGAATTCAAATCTGGTTTCCCACCAAAGCCGCTGGACACGTCAACACGGTCAGCCGAACTATCATCCATAGGAATCAAATCAGGTGATCAACTCATTGTGACTTTAAAAACCGTAACATTATCGAGCCTGCCACAAGGTGTTGCAAACCTGGTCTCAGCACTTGGCGATTCCTACGGCGACTTTGCATCGTCCAAACCAGTCACGTTTAAAGGAACATCTGGTTCAGATAAAATTCAAGACGAAACCTTACGACCACCCGAAGCTTCATGTGGTCCGGATAACGTGGTCGTGCTACGAGTTATGGAAGATGACAATTCGTGCTTGTTCCGGGCAATTGGGTACGTCATGTTTAGAAACCTAGATACCATGCATGAATTACGATCATTAGTAGCATCGTATATTCACGATAATCCTGAAGAGTATCCAGATGTTGTTCTTGGAAGGCCGCGACAAGAGTATTGCCAATGGATCACGAAGTCAAACTCATGGGGTGGCGCGATTGAGATTGCCATTTTGGCAAAGCATTTTGATGTCTCAATATGTTCCATGGATGTTGCCACCAGCAGAATTGACACGTTTAATCCTGGTCAGGCCACGTTTGTTGTTGTGGTTTACAGTGGCATTCATTATGACGCCGTGGCGCTGGCTCCGGCCGGCGTGGAAGGCATGGCCGATTTTGACCAGACCGTGTTTAACAACGACGCAACTGGAAACCAAGTTCTTGATTCAGCAAAGAAATTGTTAGCCCAACTTAAGGAACGACATTATTTTACTGACGTTGCCAATTTTTCGACTCAATGCGCAGATTGCGGAGTTGTTTTGACAGGCGAAAAGCAGGCCGAAGTGCATTCAAAAAAGACGGGGCATCAAAATTTTCAAGAAATAAGTGGTTAGAATGCATTTAAATTAACTATGAATTAAATCGGAATAATGTTGACTTGTCATAAAAATTATTCTATCGAAAACAATTACCAACACAAGATGTGTCTTTTTTTTTTTTTGCCAATCCCACGAACGCCGTTGAAACAAATTTAAAATATGATGTGGTCTGCCAAGATGTATTATTCAACTTCCATCTTGTTTTCTTGTGTTTTCTTTTGATCTTGATAGTCCGACACGAACTTGTTATACTTTTCAACTCCCAACCCAGAAGCAGCATCCGCTTCAGCTTGACTGTACGGTTGCTCTTTTAATAGCTTGACTCTGCGCTTATGGTTCTTGCCTCTGCGATGGACAGTCTCTGCTTGTTCAGTCTCAAAATATTTGGCACAAGGAATGCAATAATGTTGACCTAATCCTGGCTTTGTTTCGTCAAGCGGTTGGTTTTGTAATTTCTTGACGGTTGCTTCTGAAGACTGGTCTTCATGAACTTGATCGAGATCACTGATTGCCACCACGTTTAGTCATTCAACATGGCAAACCACAACAAAAAATCAAAATTAAAATAAAATAAATTGAAAAACTTACCGAGTTCTTCGCTTGGTTTTTGATCTTCTAATCGAACCCATTTTATATATTTACTTTTATTAACAATTTGATTTGTGAAAAATCAAAAATTGCCTTTAACAACCCAAGGAAAAATATTTTTGAGCCGCTCAAAATTAAATAGTACTTCGCACACAACCTTAATTTTTTTTTGGGCTACACTGTATTAAATAAAACGTTCGGTCATCTTTTTCATCGTACTATAAATCGAAAGTCAATTCCAAGTACAGAGTAAACATTTGACCAGGAACGATCCATTTCGTTGTTTCCGTTTACACTGAAAGATGAATATAGTCTCTCGGACATTTTGTTCGGCCACAAGACCGGGTTTGGGCGCCACAAGTGTTCGTACTAGACTACTCAAGTGTGGTATTCGAACGATTCATTCTACACCAGCACGGCATGGTTTCAGATTAAAAAATTCTTTTATCGCAGGCGGTATTTTGACCATTGGTGCTGGGGCTTTTTTATTGACAAACAACATTGACGCCGAGCAGAAGTTGGCCGATATTGGCGGTAAGTTTTAAACATATCACTCACAAAATTTGTTTGAAGACTCAATCCTTACCTTTTCGACGACAAATAGTGTTCACTTGGGGATATAATGGCAGAAAAGTTGTGTTACCTGGGAGTCAAGACGATGCGATCAAGACGCCGCAATCGATTCCATATTTTGAAGGGGCCGAACTTCGTGATTTAGTATTAGGGGATGACATCAGCGGTAAGTGAAGCGTCGCCGCTTGTTGGGGTCGGGGTTAAATTCATGTTTCTAATTACAGAATAAGTTGCTGTTACTGCCAATGGTGATTTGGTACAATGGGGAAACGGTTACGATCCTACAGTGACCGTGCCGGAAGTCGTATTGGCAGGCAAAAACATCATACGCGCAGTGATTAGTCAAAACACGATCTATGCACTCACTGCGAAAGGTGACAAGATTTTTTCAATTCCTGGGTCCAAGGCCAAACAACTTGAACTTGACACCGAGTCAGAAACCAAGCGATGGTATTTTTCGATTTTTTCGTCTTTTAGTAAGAACCTTGCATTTAAAACGATCAATGTTCCACTCCAACGATCTGAAACCGTGCAGGATATTGTGACCGGTTCTCAGCATGCTTTGATTTTAACTTCCAAAGGGCGGGTATTTTCTGCCGTGACTGGTTCCAACCCTGTTTATTCTACGGAGGGGCAATTGGGAGTTCCAATCTTGCTTGGCACTGATCAGGACAACTTGGTGTTGCCGGAGAAAGTTCATGAAATCGTGACGCTTCGAGGTATCGAAATTGTTCAGATTGCTGCTGGCTCGTTTCATTCTGTCGTGCGTGACAACGAAGGTCACGTGTGGACTTTTGGTTCCAATGCATACGGGCAATTGGGGATCGATTTTACAATCGAAACTGCTTTTGTTCCGATCCCGAGCTTGGTTCCGTTAGACAGGCTTTACAACACCAGAGGACTTGCGGACACGGTGTGCAAATACATTGCCGCTGGTGGTGATAACACATATTTTTCAGTCGAAAACAAGAAAAAAAACGAGATTGATTTGTGGGTCAGTGGTTCTGGATTGTTTGGGCAACATGGTACCGGACGGTTTATGCACATGCAAGGTACTCCCATTCGTGTCAAGTCACTGTCTGGTTTGAAAGAATGTAAGTTTTTTTTTTTAAAAGTCATGTATACATATGCGTGCATGCTTGTTTATGTGTGATTTTGTAATGTGCTGGCTGTTTTTTTTTTCTAATTTTTTTTATGTTAGTCGTTAACGACAAGTCACAAAACATTCCCATAAAGTCAATATCAATTGGCAAGAAACATGTCGCGGTAGTGTTGGATAATGCCAAGTCCGACAACGGCGAAGTCAAACGAGAATTATTACTCTGGGGCGGCAACGACTGGTTTCAATTAGGCAACGGTAAGCGAAGCCAGCTTGCCCGGCCGACTCATGTGAACACGTTTGTCGGTAGCGACGTTGACAAGTTACCACGACGTGGTGGCGAGTTTACAGACAAGCGTCAGAACTTGACCGAGGGTACGTCAAGGCAGGGCAAGCGCGTCGAAGCCACTATTACCTGCGGCAATTATAACACGGCGGTTTACTGGAAGGTTGAATAGGAAATAACGTGTTCAATTTATGCCTAACCATTTTTTTTATGGACCGTATTGTCATGTAAATATTTAATAATCCTACGATATATTTAACTCTTTAACGTCACGCAAGCAACCTCTTCGTGTTTTCAAGCATAAATAATTAAATATCTGCTCCAATTTGAACTTTAGGTATTATATTATATTGGTACTTTTAATTAATTTACAATTGTATCTATCGTGTAGGAATGCAAAAAATGACACTGACTGTAATTACGTACTGAATTATGTAATGGGAAATTGGGTATCTATTTTTAAGTTCCGCATGATCCATCAAAGGCCTGGCCAAAATAACATTGAAAGATTGCTCGTTTACGCATGCAGACAATTCAATACAGACTTTCACGGTTATAATAATTTCAAGCAAAAAAAAAAAAAAAAAAAAAAAAATTAAAGGAACGGGATGCCGGTTTACTGGCGACGGGGCGAGTTTAACGATGGTCATCATTGGGGGGGACCGAGACCGCCTCCGGACGGCCCGCCGTTTAATGATCAAATGTTCTCAGGCGGTCCTTTCGGTCGGCATGGACCTGAGGGTGGATTTAACCCTGGGAATTATCATGACAAGCCGTTTGATGGGTTTGAGCCACATGAAAGAAATGGTGGTCCTCCTCCTTGCTTTTTTCTTGAAGGTGGCGGACGAGCCAGGAAGAATTTTTTTGTCGTAGTGTTGATGATTTCGATGGTCGTATTGTTTGTTTTTAGAAAATACGATCGAAAGAAACGAAGATTTGGTGTTTGGTATGTTTTAATACAGGGGTGATGTCTTTTTTTTTTAATAGAAAGCTAACGTTTTGGTTGTGATTTACAGGTTTTTGGATTTGTCGCGGCTATTAATTGCTGATGGGATTTCTAAAGCAATTTTTATTTTAGTATTTTGGTTTACATTTAAATCGGTAGACCAAGACAATCCAGACATATGCCGCTTGCCAGTTCTTGAACATTTTTATGACACAATCGTTGGCGTGCCGTTGTGCTTGCTAGCACACAGGCTGGTGTATGCCGTGTCAGTGAGGGCAATAATCGGCCGGATCAGGTACGCTCCTAAGGATGAGGTTATCAGGGCAGGATTGGCAAGCGGACACTATGGGCATCCGATCAGGCTTCACAATTTTTTGAAGCAGACCTTAGTTTTAACACTGTCGTATACGTTCGCCAGGTTCGTGGTTGGCTTGATTATATATTCCACCAAGTCTCTTGACCGGTTGTTGATTACGGCATTGCTGGGTTGGACCTGGCCGATGGGACCTGGCGCCGAAGTGTTGATTGCGTTCATGGTCTACCCGTTGTTGTTCTTTTCGGTGAAGTATGTAGTGATGGACCGCTACATCAGGTACCGATGGAAGGCGAAATCAAAGTCTAACGATGACGTTGAAGAAGACGGAGCGATTAATCTGGAACAAAATGGCGACGAATTAGGTCAAATTGAAGCACAGGGATCCGGCGAGCACAGGCAACAGCCGCAACAACATGAAGAAGGGAGAAGGCAAGAATCCGATCCAGGTTTTGCAGTGATTGAACGCCGCCGCCGCAGCAGCAGCTCAGAAGTTGACCGTGCGGTTAGGGCTGAACCAGGTAGGGTGGCATCGAGCACGGCATCGTTGTCGGGGAGCCCATCAAGCGCGGAGGTGGAGTTTTCTCGCAGTGTTTTAGGGTCGAACCAGTCCACGCGGGCCATCTTGACCACCATACTGACGCGGCCGATCCAAGTGAGCGACGACGAAAGCTCAACGTTGTCGATAAGTTCGTCGTGGCCGCCATCGTATGCGGCAGGGTATAATGGGTTGTTGTTGACCGCGACTGGAGATGACGAGCCGGGGATGGAAGACGGACTGCCGACGTATGCAGATTCACAGCGCGAGGCGGCTTTGAGCAGCAGGATGAACACGTCGGATTTGGATGAAAATAAGCGTTCGGTATACCATATGGATTGAGAATGGATTGTGGCATTGGCAAGATTAATAAAGGTGGAAGGAAAGTTTTTTTGTTTTTTTTGTTTTTTTTGTTTTTTATGGCGTTGTTTTATCGATTGATTATACACAGATATAGTATACATGGTATTTTTTTTTGGTATTTTTTTTTGGTATTTTTTTTTGGTTTTTGGTTTTGGTTTTTGGTCTATCGAATGTCATTGTATAGTTGGTTAGTTATAAGAGGCTGACGGTTGATTCAAGCCTACTGCCAAATGCAGTTAGAATTGAAGAAGCGAATTATGCTGAGTAGTACAAATATTGGATTTATATACTAGCGCCGGGGGCCGGGAAATTAACATTGCATAAAATGTTAAAATTGTGCCTGGCCGCAAAACCAACGAGTTTCGGAGGTTCCTGACGCTATGCTTGTTCGGGTTTAGTCCTGCTGCTGTTGGACCCCTCGCTAGTCAAGTATTTCTTTGGTACGCACAGTAATATATCCATGGCTTGTAGTTACGTTATGTGTGTATATTGTATATATATTGTAAACCACCGCGACTTCATCGTGTAGTATATATTATCTTTTTTTTTTTTTTTTTTTTTTTTTTCCCCCCCCTTGTCGTGGGAATTTCATTAGCTCACCTTGTTTCCCTCCTTTCCGCCCGTTCAAGAACCCGTTGCGGGGTCCTTTTTTCTTGACACAAAATTTTTTTTTTTTTTTTAACAATTAAATTTGGTGGAATCAGATGCGGGCTGAAGTATTGATTGCGTTGTTGTTGGCATGGGTGGGAACTGCGGTTGCGTTGGAGAGTTCGTGGATTAGTTCCGTGTTGACTGCAGATTCAACCGTGCCAAGTTCACCTGGCAGTAGTGGTCTTGTTACCGACACATCAGCAGCCTCAGCATCTGTCATCTTGTTGAATTCTGCTGGCCTTTCAGACGTACTGACCGAAACTGGCAAATCCGTGTCCGGCCCGTTAGTCACGGCGGCGGCGTCGTCGTCGTCGTCAGTGTCGGGTCTGCCAGCAGCTGCAGCGACCACAACAACAACAGCTACAGCTACAGCTACAGCAACAACAGAAGCATCAGAAATTGCTACGGTGGTACCGACTGCATCAGTTACGGCAACGTTTAGTTTGGCATCATTTATTTCAATCACAATTTCGGATTACTCTGCCGCGACTGCAGGGAGCATTATACCTTCGACCTCGTCCCTTGTCGACGCGCCTTCATTGGCAGCTTCAACTTCGGCAGACCGTCCCACCGATGTGCCGTCGGCATCACGTTCCACCAACACGAAAACCATAATTGCCGTTGTCGTGTCCGTCGTGGTCGGCATCCTGGTTATTCTTGCCCTGATTTTTGTTTTCGTTTACTTGCATCGCAAGCAGCAACGCAAAACGTTGTCTCACGTCCCCAGTCACGATACCGAGGTTTCTGGAAAATCATTACAGCAACCATCATTGCCAGTGACAGACGTAGCGGCAGCCACCGCGGTGCCGTTGGACGTGATTGCGGAAGAGGAAGAAAAGGACGCGCTCGGCAATCCGAAACGGACAAACAAGTCACTGCCGCCACCGCCGTTGCAGCCGGCATTGCATGGTCGTGAACCTGGTCCGGGCGTGATTCATGAGAAATGGCAACGACCGCGCGAACGGCAACAAACTAGTAGTAGTACTAGTGATCAAGACGCGTTCACGCACCGGACGAATTCTGCCAATGATGCCAACCGTCACGTGTTTATGCTTGACGATTCTCGGTAGATTTTAATTGCATATTCATCATTTCGCGGAAAGAAAAGAATTGGGTATTTGGCGTTTTTTTTTTTTTTTTTTGGTTTTTACATTTACATTTGCATGAGCTTGTTTTTGAGTATAATACCGGGTGTACTATTAAATTCAGTGATAATTAATTAGTTATTAAGTCTTAATATAAACATGAAAACAAGGCACGCGCTTTGATTGGCAATGCGAATGCGCTCGCTGTTCGCGTTTCAGGGCGCACAAATTTTCCCCTTAAAAAACAAGGGTCAAATCTTAAAAAATATGCAGTACAAGTACCGCAAAATTGTCCGGTACCCGCAATACCCAATTCAAACAAAGGTTTGACAGTGAGAACAGACCAAGCAATGCATGCATCCATCTAACTCGCAATCTGCAACAAGTCGGAGTGCCTGCGTGGATTTTATTTTATTTTATAATTACAGCAGCGACAGTTTAAGTAATCAATTCCAGTGTTGACTGTGCTATTTATTGGTTACCTTCTTGTTACCCCCTTTAAACCCAGCATCCCCGGTTTTAAGCTTTTGAGTAATCGAAACTCAAATCTCGTAACTGCAAAATTTTGTCGTGATGATCTAAAATTCATACTTGATATATATACTCATTTTGGATATCACCAGACCACCAAGTTGATACCTAAATGGCTAATTTGAAAGCACCAGTGTCGTTTTGGTCTGGTGAAAACTCGCCGTCGTCGTCGCCGTCGTCAGCGGCTGCCGTCTCGGCATTAGTCTTGCCGCCAACAACTCTGTCATCACTACCTGCTCAGTCAGAACCTAACAAAGAACTGATCTCAACCGATTCAGAATGTCCCGAATGCGGCTTGTTTTCCGTTCGCCGGTTTTTAATTCAAGAAGATTTGGCATTGATCATGTGTGCCGAGCAATCCGTAAGTTGTTGTTGCATCAAGTTCAAAACTTGGCACGTTTGAATAAGAAGCATTTAAAAAAAACAAAATAAAATAAAATAAAACTAATTTATTTTTGGTTTTAGTGTGGGTATCCTTTTACCGGCCAAGATATCACAAACTCAATGGTCAAGGTAGAACGAAATGAGGTTTTGGAAACCGTGAGAAGAAGAATGCTGGATGTTGGCGTAAAGGACGACACGGCCAGGCGGATTCGATAAGACGATAAACATTTTCAATATTATTTATATTCAAATCCCCCCTTCCCACAAAAAAAAAAAAAAAAAAAAAAGATTTGATTTGATTTGCATGGCGTACTCTGGGAGTTTTTGAAGTTTTAATGAGTTTTATAATTATTGGTCTGTTTGAATATTAATGTTGTATGGTTAATTAAATTCTTGTTATTACATCACAAATTGAGTACCAGTTTGATATATCTGAGCAAACATTGTAATTATTCATTCTCACGTTAGTTAATTGTACGCGAACTTACCCTACGGATTCAAATATCAGAGCGGAGAGATAAGATATACCAATACTCTCCTATAAAAGCAAATACTGTTCAATTTTCAAAAAACAATACTTAACAACAGAGAGAAACAAAAGATTTATTATGACATTACCCAAGCTTAGTGATCATCAGATTTCAGAACTGGGAACAAGAACCCTTCAAGGTATGAATGCTGTACTAATGCACTGTTCAATCCATGCGGACTATTTTTTTTTTTAATATTCTCTTAGCTCGATCACTATCTTACTCACCATATTCCAATTTCAAGTGCGTGTCAAATTCACGAGTAATACCACGAAAGAGTTTAAAATATTATAGGATCACTAACTTTTTGTTGATTAATTGTCAGGGTCGGAGCAGTTCTTTTGACCTCGGATGGCGCATTTATCGAAGGAGCAAATGTTGAGAATGCAAGTTATGGTGCATGCATTTGTGCAGAACAGACCGCAATCGTGAAGGCAATTGTAAGCTGATACAAAATACCTTTTCCCTCCCTTTTTTTTTAATTGGCTCGTCATATACTTTGGTCAAAATGATTTACCCCTCCTCCCCATTATAGACAACAGGATACAAGTCATTTGTTGCTATTGGCGTGGCGTCTAGTTCAGGAACGGTTACTTCTCCATGTGGGATTTGCAGACAAGTGTAAGAAAACCCTTAGTTTTGGCAAGAAAAAAAAATAATCATCGAGTTTCATAAGTTACACATAAATTTTTGACCATTTTTTTTTTTAATATTCTTTATTAGTATTCGCGAATTTGCTCCTAAAATTGAGATATACATGTTTTCCGAAGATTTATCATACATTGTCGAGCCACTCTCTGGATTATTGCCTTTGAGCTTTGGACCGGAAGACCTTCTAAATGCTAAAGAGACGGAGTTTATGGATGACTCAAAAGCATTAAACGGACAGGCAACTTTATGAATTTAATATAGGGTTTACTTGGATTTGGATGGATGATTGGCGTTGTAGTAAGGAATGGTGTATATCAATGAATAATAAAAATAAATAAACCTATTAACACAAGTTGAAATACAATTGAACTACATGGTTCCAAAATACAAAATACAAAATACAAAAATCAAAAAAATAATTTTTATGTTCGCAAAACAATTTTGAGAATGAGAAACCAAAAAAAAAAAAATAGAAAAAAAACCTCATTTTTACTCTTTCGTTTTCTTCTTCTTTTTCTTCTTTTCTCCAGATTCATCATCTGCTTTTCTCTTTTTCTTCTCTCCAGATTCATCATCTGCTTTTCTCTTCTTCTTCTTCTTCTTTTCTCCATCTTCAGACTTGGATTTTTCGTCAGCCTCTTCATCTTCATTATCTTCGTCCTTAGTTTCGACCTCCTCACTCTTGATCACCTCGATCTTGGCAACTTCGGTTTTGATATCTTCAACTTCCGCCTCAGCGGCAGCTGCGGTAGTACCCTGAGCATTGCCATTTAAATCAACGTAGTTAGATTTCCACCCGGCAGGCGTGGCTTCTGTTGTTCGTCCGTATTTGTCCAGCTTGCCGTCAGCTTTCAATTTCTTCTTCTCCAAAGCAGTCGGGCCAAGACCCCATCTTCTTGGATACGTGTCGCGCTCCATGATGCATCGCTTAACCTTAGCAACCACTCCGTGATCACAAGTTGAAAGTTCGACAGTCGACATCTGGGCAACTCCAAGAGCAATGGCCTCACCCTTGGTGGTCATTAACACAACCTCTTCATCAACCTCGATGCCAGCTTCGTAACGGAGCAAACCTGGAATCATAAGCTTGGCACCATAGCAAACAGCATTAACCGCAGAGTCCTTGACAACAATACGCTTGTAGCCAATAAACAAGCTCTCGAGTGGCCGAATAACTCGTCTGAGGTATGATTCATCTCTGGTATTATCGTAAACCCACTGAGCATCAAGCACGTCATGAAGCGTGACAAGGTTGTCATCCTCACCCATGGCTCCAGACCTTACACGTCTAAGCTCCTGCATGTGACCACCAACTCCGAGCAACAATCCGAGATGGACGCAAAGCGTTCGGATATACGTGCCAGCTTCGCAACTAACCCAAAAAACGCCCAACTTGCGATCATTATCAAACTCAATCAACTTGGATTCATGAATGGTTCTGATACGAAGCTGGCGCTTGACTGCAGAAATCAAAGGAGGTCTCTGGAACAAGGCACCGGTCAGGGTCTCCAACTGGCGCAACAACAGTTTCTCGGATTCTATGCTCTCGTGCAAGCGAAGAACACAAACGTATTCCTTACCAGCACCTTGCTGAGACTTGACAAGACGCGTAGCACGGTCAATACAAACGATAAGACAACCTGTAACTTTAGGATCTAAGGTACCACTGTGACCGGTCTTCTCAACTCTAAGAATTCTCTTTATCCACGCAACAACTTCGTGACTGCTAGGATTACTTGGCTAAAAACAAATATTGTCAGCATTATTTCTAATGTCCTACAAACAAGCAAAGTCATCTATCTACCTTATCTAAATTTATAACACCACTGCTGATGTAGCTCTTGAGATCTCTCTTTAAAGGCGTGCTTCCGCTGTACGAATATATTAGCTCTTGCTCTTAGAACGCATTTAATGTGCATCTTTAAATACCTAGGAATAGGAGTATAATGACCTAAAAAAAACAGTGTAAGTAATCTGCAAATTCAACAAAAACTAAAAAAAAAAAAATGTTTTCAACATACCAGTTCTAACAATTAACTGATCATAATTCTTCAAAAGTAAAGGCCAGGTTGAAGTGTCAACACTAGATCCAACATTCTCTGGCTTGATCACAAAATCGGAAGATGTTTCTTCCTTCGTCGCCATCTTTTCTGGGTATGTTGTTTATCTAGACCGAAATAGATTGTTGCTGGATAAAATGGTGGACTTTTTTTTAATTTTGAGAAGCGCCCTAGGAAATTTTTCTTCATCACATTTTGGGTTTAAGAATTACCCTAAACAACATCACGTGATACATATATTGATACTTTTTTGGCTTTTAAATATCAACATTTAATATTTGTTCAACATGATAACTTATAGACGAACTAACTAGTCGTCTTATATATTTACTTTATAAAATTGATTTAATTTAACTTAACTATTAAAACAAATTAAAATACATTATATATACCATAACTACATTTTCCCTCCCAAATTCCATAGATGCGCTTCTAAAAATCAAAAATATTCCGGAAATCAACATATCTTCTACCACAATCACTTAAATATTTGTTTACGACTCCTCTCACGGTTTCAAACTCGGTCCTGTTATGTTCGGCCAACGCGTCAACAAGAGTATCGCCCAAGCCCTTAGACTTGTCAACATTAAACAAAGAATCCAGGTAGAGGAGCTGGTTGTATAACTGCTTGTCCGAAAACTCGTATTGCATGACTCCACGACAAGATTTTGCAAGCCCGTCTCGTCCGATGCATCGCTTGCCGTAAACAGAGATTTGTCGTGTTCTGTTGCCACAAGACGAATCATCGCAAACGACCCACCCATCGTAATATCTCACAATTGTCTTTCTAATATTAAGCTCTAATTGAGCAATAACAGACGCAATACCAAACGACGCATGACAATTGGAACATTCCAATCCTTTTGCAGTGCACAACTCCTTCGAATTCATAATACCTGCAAACTCTGTACGATTTGAACAGCTTGAGCAAGATATAAGAAATCTTTCCGAATCCTGAAATCTTTCATTGTCTGGTATAGTACTTTCCAATGGTTCAAGATCGAATGCATTTTGCTTGTCGCTGTTGCCGGTAATAATTTGGTATTTGCGAACGTCGAGCCCCAAACAGTTTGCCAAATGTGCCGAATCCGTGCCATTAATCGTACCACAAAGACGTTCAATTGGTGGTAAAATTTGCTTAGCCAAATAGAATTCATGATCAGGGATGAGACCCGAGTCAGTTTTAAACACGTCCCCAGGTGGGAACGCTCGCTCAGCAGGATTGTTCCCTTCACCTGCTGTGATTATGTATCCAATAACATCGTTTGGTAATACGTTTTCACCACGAGCTTTGCGTTTCAATGCCGCTTGAACCGGTGGCATTGTTTTACCACCTTGATATTGTTCTGGAGCTTTACTAAGCTTAGTGTAAATAATAAATTTGGAAAATGGAATTTGATCCTCATTGACCCTTGTTGTTAATTCTCGCAAATATTCATGAATTTTTTCAACCACGGTTTCTGTTTGTTCGCCGGATAAGATGCAGTTCAAAACATAAGAAGAAGCTTCCTTGGAAAGACTGCAGTATTCGCGCCGTCGCATATCCAAGCCTTTGACTTCAACCTGAGTCTCAATCGTGCCATTGACATCGATGCAGTTCAATGCCGCATATTTTTTCTTTGCATGCATCAACAATCGCTGAAAAACATTGTCAATATCGATTTCCAATAGTCTGTACCTCTCATTGACGGCCTTCTTGAATTCTTGCCCGATATTAATGGCCTCATCATACGATTCACAATTTGTGTTGATCATTACGGAGTCGGTATCACCATACACAACTTTTAGTTGTAACGACTCTGCCAACTCTTTTGTATTGGTAAGAATTTCACGACCTTTGTAAGTTGTCAACATTGCCAGAGGTCTAGCATAAAATCTGGATTTGGTATAACCAAGACATCCATACATAGAGTTGGCGGTCAGCTTCAAAGCTTGTTGCTTGATATCCCACTGGGCTATTTGAGTCGAAGTTGCTTTCTTGTCTTTCATGAGATTTTTAACTTGCCGACGTCTTTGGACAAGGGTAGCAATAAGACGGGGAAGAATTCCTTGACCCACATCGGTTGACGGCGGGTCTGGGACGGTACTATCGCTTTCGGACTATTTCAGGTTAAACAAATGAAGCTGTATCATGTCTTGCAATCAACTTACACATTTTGATCTATCCACTGTTGTGAAACAAATATTATATTCCTGAATGATACTTGGGTAAAGCGAGTTAAAGTCCATGACAAGAATATATTTGTCATACAAGCCTTTCTCTGGTTCAAAGACAAGTCCACCCTTGTACTTGTCCTTTTTCTTACTTCCCACCGTTTCATCATCTTGATCGTCGTCATCTTCAAAATTTCGTCGATTTTTCTTTTGAATATCAGCTGGCAACTTGTCGGGCACGATGTATTTGTTCCTTATGAATTCATGAAGCAAAATATACTCGTTTCTTTCAGATCTTGTCCCACTGAGAGTTCGTGCCCATGAATTACCTGCCAGGTTAGTAAGTTGCTTAGTTAACGGCAAAATCTGAATCTTGAGAGCCAACGTAGCAATAAAGTGCGTATCAATTTCACAATGCTTTAAATATTGCAGCAAATTTTCTGACTTGTCGGTCCAATTTGAACTCTTTGACAGATTAATCTCTTCAGTTTCCGGTCTAGGTGTTTTCATTCCGAGAACGACACTGCACATTTCCGTCAAACTCCAAGATTGACATTTTGGCATCATTGATTTTCCATGATCATTTGCCAAGTCACAAAGAAGCCGACCTGAAGCTACAATTTTGTCTGTAAAAAACGAATTTCCTGGCCATTCTGATCGTCGCAAACGACCCATGCGATGCCAGTTTGGTGTCTTTAATATTTTCATTCGATGCAGTAATGTGCTTAAATCAACTGAATCTAAATTATGTCCAATAAATACGTCCGGATCAAATCGTTGAACACGAGCTAAAAAATTGTTTAAAACTGCCTGCTCGTTTCGTTCAATATGAATGGTACCACGTCCATTACGCTTAATCTCACTTTCAAAACCAGGAGGGTATATATGGTTAATTGGACGCACAATTGTAAACACATATGGCTTCAAGCTTTCCATCGGCTGAGTTGTATCGTGTTTAACTAGATTACAATTAGTAATTGAAACAATAACGTCTTTATTTTTTTTTATGTTTAAGAATAGGCTCACCATTAGTAAACACTCGACCACTTATGGCAACAATCTCTTGCTTGTTATCTTTCGGGTTAAGAACGGTTCGCAATGCCAAACTCATAATCGTAAAAGGTGGAGCGTCCGTGTCATCAAGAGGAGTGACTGACATTGGATTATCTACTGCCATCTCAATTTTGCACCACGAAATCTAAAAATTTCACGTTAACTTATTTCATACCATAAAAGCTATCTTAGTTTTTAACTTACATTCGCTGCTGACTGAGTGTCAATATTTTTAATCTCCAAAAAGCATGGCCCCATAACACGTCGTAGCAAAACAAATTGTTCAAACATTCTTGTATAAGTACCAAAAACGTGTGAAAACGTCTCTCCTTGAAGGTCAGATTGAAGCTGTTTATCTGAATAAGGATATAAAACTTCAAGATAAGTACTTTCATGAGGAATATCTGGGAGATCAAAAGCGTACTTTCGTTGACATGGCTTTGATTTCCAAGCTATTTTGGATTTATGGAAAATCTCGTCGACTTCATTATAGACGTCCTCCATTTGAACTTCTTCGTCTGTATCATGACCATCTCGTCTTCTATGAGTCCGAGGAAGAAAATAAAGCTTACGCATGATTCCTGAAACCTGAACCATTGAACTGACATAGTTATCAGAACCCTTGGCTTTTACTTTTCCAAACAGGACCAATGTATTGTTAACCTCGCAATAGTCAGTCCAAAACATCTTAACCGTGCCATTTTCGTCAGCCACGTCGGACACTGGAATTTTTCCCATTGAAACTGATAGCTGAGTAGCGGGTGACGATGCTAGTTGAATGGAATCATTCATCTTAATCCATTCCCTTGATTCATCCGACTCAAGTGTCTTAGCAATCTGTTTTACGGGTGTGGATTCCAGCTTTGGCACAATTGCAGGTCTTGAAGGTACCGGTTTTGATGAAGAAATGTTGACAAGCTGAACATCTGTACCAAGGTTTGCTGCAAGTGGCTTTTGAACTTCCATTGATTCGTCTTCATCTGGATCAAAATCGCTTATTCCTTCCATTGAAATAGCAGTGACGCTAGATTCTTTGCTTTTGTCTGAGTCTTCAATGCTGGTACCTTCAGTCATCTCCTGGTCATTGTCCAAATTCGAATCTAACTGCGACCATGTGGTGTTCTTTTTTTGCTGCGCACTTGGCGAAGATAAGCCATGAGGGACATCGTCACTTTCTAATTCAGGTAAATCTAATCTTGAAACATCTTTGTTAACACGAGTAGAAGGAGTGGGCGTAGTGAGCTCTGTTAAGCGAGCCGGCTTTTTTGATGTGCTGCTAAATGTTCCAAATCGCGACGTGGTTGTGGTAGTGGTAGACTTGCGATTGGATGCCGGAGTGGTATCAATTCCGTTCAAGATGTCATTTAAAAATTCGGCATCGTCTGCCTTATCCGTTCCGGTTGCTGTTTGTACTATTTTCTTGGGACGTGACGCAGCTTGCTTTGTGAGAAATTTGTTCATGGCGTTACGCTGTTTTTCAAGTTTCTCATCTTTCGCCTGCTTTGACTTCTTTTTTTCTATAAATCATAATTAGCACTGTAATAAATAGTAAATCTTCTTTTTTTTTAACAAGCTTACTTCTGGAATGGCTTTGTTCCTCTTCGCTTTCGCCTTCAGTTTCACCTGTATGATCCCAAGCATCTCTTCCATCATCTGCGTAGCCCAAACCATTATCATCAACTACAAAATCCTGTTCTAGTAGCCTGCCTCTAACAACTTGCTTAAATTCATCCTCATTAACTTCGTCGTATATATCATCATTTCTGTCTGTATCGTCGTAAGTTCTCTTTTGACCGTTACGAGCGCTCCGTAATTTCTCCAGGTTCTGGCGCCTGGTAGCAGCTGAAGAGCTCATGCTTGCAGCTAAACTAAATGAAACAAATCCTGCAGACAAAACAATATTAAAAAATGGGACAGGATGTAGCAAGCAAGATTGCAGTGTTAAGTTCCAGTAATTCTAAGTGAATATGCGAAAATCGAAATCATGCGAACCCGGTCGCGGACGCGTTTGACAAGAAATTATACGCGTTTCACGCGCTTAAAACTCATACAGTATTGAAAGCATATCTTACACACGTTTGTGTACATTTTCGCCACAAACGCGCTAACCCAAATCTCTGATTTATTGTAGAATTTGGACTGATGAACGATTGATTAAATCATTGCACAATTTAAATTGGTTTGTAACTGCCAATAAAAATATTTTGATTGTCCTGTGATTTGATAGATATTATAATTATTATTAATTATATTGTGATTTTCAAGAAAATACGGGCATAGATTCAGCAATGGTGGAGTTTTTTTAGCGGTGACCGATGCTGCGCAAGAGCAGCAGCATTTTCTAATTCAATATCTTTTTCTAATTTGGTTTTGAAGCAAGATTATACATATTATAATATGTCAATATTGTGTTCATAGTAAATAAACAATCTAAGCTCATACATCAAACTTGCGACGTGGCTGTCTTATTTATTATGTTTGCCATCAATGTAAATTTGACTTTCTTGTAGCTTGAAGAGTGCTTTCTATTAAACGCCGAGGCCACTCTAAAAATAATTATCAAAAATTGATAAGTTAGGACTTAAGTACGTAGAGGTAGCTCAGACTGATTCCTATTCCTTCTCTTCCTATGCAAATACTAATGTAGAAATTGGGCTGGTATATTGCTCGTTAGTGGCCAGTTTTAATTACGAAATATCATTAGTACTTTATATTTGTCAACATTAAATAACAACTATTAAAAATCTAAAATAACACCATTTAAGCAAATTAAATAACAAAGAATAATTCGCTGTACAAATTAAAACTAAAAAGGACATCATAATCCATTATCAACCATTAACAGACAAAGCCACATGATTACTATAACGGATAGTCCATACAGTGAATTCTCGAATACCCTTTTTTCCCTCCAAAAAAGTAAAAAAAATTAGAAACTAGAAAAAAAAAAAAAACTATTAACACATAAGAACCGGAATATGCTAACAAAATTAGATTATCTGTATAACTCGGCATCATAACTAAATTATATCTAGATTCTAGTGATCTAAAATTATAAAACGGGATTATTTTCTTTTCTAAAACCAAATTTGTATTTAAACGGTGATGCCCTCACGCAGTTTAAATTTCAAACGGCAGTCATCTTGTGGGAAGATAGTAGCGAACACCTTAATTTCTTCAGAGTCAGGAGTAACCTCGTGATCCCAATCAAGAAGCAATGCAGCTTTTCCAATCAAGGCAATAAAGTTCATAACGGCGTAAGTCTGACCAAGGCAGACATGTGGGCCAGTACCAAATACAAGCCAGTTCTTGGGATAGTTGTTCGCAGTTCCCTCGGGTCCCCATCTTTCAGGCTTAAAAGAATCAGGTTCAGGATAGGCCTCAGGATCATGAAGAGCAGGGTACAAGGTTGGAATAACCATGGAACCCTTAGGAACAGTGTAATCGGGAGATACAGGGTAGTCCTTTTTGACAAGATATGGAACCATAATCACAGGCGGTCGGTAACGAAGAGTTTCCTTGACAACCTGGTGAGTGTAAACCATCTTGTCGATTAAATCAACGTCGAGCTTCTTGGTGAGATCACCGTCACGGACTCTAATCTGCTCTTCACGAACTTTCTCGAAAACATCAGGTCTGTCGGCAAGAATTTGGAACAACCAAGTTGTAGCACTGGAAGAAGCATCTTGAGAGGCAAATAAGAAAGTGAAAATAGTTTCTGAAATTTCCTTATCAGTGAATACGCGGATCTTAACACCTCCAGTACCATCAGCCAATCTGCCCTTGTCGCGTGCATCAAGCATCTCTCGAATCCAGGCGTCCATGGTGCAAGTAACTTCACCACCGGCTTCCATAGAAGCACGAGATTTGGTTGCACACGTCTGAAAGATATCGAGAGTCAAATCAGCAGCTTTTTTTCCGTACCAAGCATTAGTAAAAGGCAAAATGATCGGGAAATTGACGAGTTCAAGAGCCTTAGTGATAAGATAATAATTTTCAGAAATGTCCTTAACTTGCTTGTCAGTAATGTAATGGCCACAGAAAGTTCTGCAGGACACAGCGCAATTAATTTCACGGAATATAGGCATGAACTCAGTGTGGCCATTCTTGGACATTTCAAGAAAAATCTTCAAATACTTGTCGTAGATTTCTTCCTGTCCTGGAAGATAGACAGAAAGCGCCTTTCTGGTGAAGAGACCGTTCAAGCCCTTTCTGTAATCAACATGAGCCTTGCCATCAAGGAAAACCCAGTTGGTAGATCTCAGCAGCTTGATGGCGACATCGACAACACACGGTTTAACGTAGGCAGGTGAGTTGAGAACCTTTCTTGCCAAATCACGAGTAGATGCGATAACAACAAACCTTAACAGATAAGAACAATTGACTAATATTGTGCAGAAATAAAAATTAACGCGTACTTATGGAAAACAGACACACAGCTAAGAGGACCTGAAGCCCACTTGGCCTTGTACTCTTCGAACTTTGGGTTCATGGACTCGAGAAAAGGACCAATAATTGGGTAAACCTTAAACCGTGGGCCAGCAATTGAACCCTTCTTGGAAACATAGGAAACTATGAAAATCCAAAAATAATAATAATAAATGTCAGTATTTAACACGTCAGGATATCGCGGTCGCCAAAAAGAAGGAATGAGCATACTTTGATCGTAAACAGTGATTGCGATGACAAGACCGACAATTAATTTCCATGTAGAAAACCCTGTGACCAAAGTTGAATAAAGCGAGGCAATGCCAATTGCCGACGCATATTCCGGCACGCTAGGGATGTACTGAGCCGTGATGTTCTCGACACTCATTGTATTTTGCTGATGTGGAGAAGCGTAAATGGGAAAAAAAAACCAATGTAGAGCAGGGATTTTTTCTTAAGATTGCAGACCACAAACAAAACCGCTCCGCGGCACAACCGAGCGTTCCACCTCGTATTCGTAAATATCGGGTAAGGAGTTCCATAATACGTTCACAAATGCAGTCACTCGTTATATAATTCGTACTCGGCTCAGATGTAGATTTTTGCCCTGTAGCGTCACTCAAAAAAATCATGCCAGAAAATAAGCTACGTATATAACGCTTGATTGGATGGTGATCAGGCTACTGCTACTAGTTATATAAAATGAAATAAGTTTAAACATGGTCCACAACACATTATGTATATCGTAAATATATCTATACATTTAATTATTGTGAACTATAGATTTAGTTTTAGAAAATTCTTCACCACGTTTATTATGTTCCATTAAAAAAAAAAAGACTCGGTAAAGCCTCAAAATCACAGAAACACCAAATGCTAAAATACAAATGTGATTATACAAAAAAATATTGATCCATTTAAAAACCTGAATTTACAGAGGAGCATACAGAATTTGTGTGACTAGCCGCTTTGTTAATACGAATGCTACCTCGATATTTAATTATGAATGACTTACCATATTTTCGATGATACCTGCTTACACTAGCAACCGCAAGTACGTTATGCTTAATAGACGTTGTAGCTAAATGATTTAATACGACGTGATTAGGTATCGGCAAAACACTACTGTCATCCTTTTCAGTCGAATTAGTGTTGAGAATTACCGTCTCCAAATGCGGTGGAAGATATGGCGGTGCGGGGCAATCTTCAGGAATATATCTATCCGGTCCCTGAAACATTTCTGGTATCTCATTCGTGTACTCAAGCGGTGCAATAGATGCCGTCTCTTCAAACTTCTCTTCTTCTAATGCACCTTCCCGCTCGAGTGCAGGTAAATCTGAAGCACTAACTTCAATGTAGTTTACCAGATTTCCCATAGAATCGGTAGCTGTTGGAAGTGCATCTGAGCACCTCAGTTCGTTGTCAACCACAAAGCGAATCCGATGAGTTCCTGGTGGAAGGTTTACCACAGTTGAAAACTCATCACCACTATTCCACGTTAATATAATAGATTCATCTTAAATCGTTTTCTCAGTCTATTCTTACTTCCTGCTTAATTTTATCATCTTTCTCCATCCCGTAAACGTTCCTGTAACATAGACTTTCTTGCCCCCATGTATCCAACTAATGAGGGTAGGAATGTATTGATCTGCAAATTCCACAGCAGTTTCGTTAGCTTTACGAACAGTATCACAAGCACATCTGTTTCTTACCAGGTGTTTCTCCGTAATAAAAATCAATCTCTTCGCCGGAGGCCATTTTTGAAACTGGCCTGACTGCGACTTCGGAGTCCTCCGCATTGTTTGATTCAATGCGTTCTTTGTTCCCATCAATATTTAACTCGTTGAATTGTAAATGACCAACTGAAGAAAGGTCGTTACTTGTCGCCTTTATATCCTCAATGTGCTCTTCATGGTGGGCATGTGGCGCCGAGTCCAATGATTCGTAGCTGACTGTCCGTAGTATATGGTTAGACTCTCTTCTAGTCGATTGGGGTTTTACCAACGCATCTTCATTTATCTGGCTAGAATCTATTGATGTTGCGTTGGTTAACGGTGTATCCGCATGACTAGACACAAACGATGTGCTGGCAGACGTCGTCGAGGCATCATGATGCTTTTCACTTGAAGTTGAGTTTCCCATTGTAGGGAATTCTCAGCAACAAAAAAAAATCTGTTCTAAATCTTTTAATTATACACAAATGCAACAAAAAGTAAAAAAAAAAAAGCGAGTAGGATTAAACGGATCCAGATGATATACAAATGCTAGTGTTTCGAAATGTTTTTGGTTCACTCTTAACCTTGCGGAGACTGAATTTCTCCTCTTATATTATGTAATCCAGCTGTTAGGATTGCGCGCTTCAAGAAAAGATTAGCCTCGCTGAATAGACAGCAAACTGAGCAAAGATAGCAAAGAAAGAAAAATTTTACGGGAAAGAGTCTAAATTACAGGAAGGAATACTATGGCATACCCTAAACCAGGTAGCAACCTTTAGTTAACTTGTAGATATGGCTTCTCTCTTTATGAAAGACCCCCATGCTAACACAGTTTGCTAATTACTAGGCAAACTACAAAAAAGTATCATTTATTTAGCTATTTAAAGTGATTGTTATTCCAAATTAGTCTTCAAATTTTAAAATCACGACTATATAATAAACCTACTACGGGTGGAATTGATGAAAAATTAATTAATCATTGTAACTACACCATTTAGCACATAGTGTATGTGAAGCTAACAAGCCTGTTCAAAATCTGAGGCATTTGGATGAGTTCAATGAAGTTATTCCCGCCATACAGATATATATATTCAGTCAGTAGATTCACTGCAGCCATCATACTTGTTAGCCTGCGCACAAAATTAATGGTCGCACTGAATCTAATAGTTTTCAACCCGGGTAACAATGTTGATCAGAGCAGATCAATTGTAGCAGCTTGACACATAGCGGAAAACTGATCCTGGTCATCGCCCAGGCTACTATAATATTTTCAATAAATTATATTCAGTTTCCAAATTGACCAACCGACTTGAGTTTGTTGTCGGTGTTCTAGTTGGCCGGGATGAATTGGCCCGCCATATTGTGGTGGGTCTGCACTGCTCCAGTAACCATCCCAGTTCGAGCGTTTCTTTTCATCGTCTATGCAATTTTTTGGCCGATAATTCCCACAGTGAAATATATTCATAATACTTTTACTATGATTTTTTTTCCTAAAGTTCTTTTCAAGGCTGTCGTACCAGTATATTTTTTGTTTTTCACTGCCATCAGTATCGGGATCGTTCTTGGGATCGTGGCCGCATTCTCCTCGAGATTACTGCAATTTATATTAGGAATGACAATTGCTTCGTCTTTGTTGGAAGTAGACGAAGAACGTCGTCTCAGTAACGTAAGAAGAAGCCAATCTCCAGATACCATAGAGCCACTTACTCCTCACTTTGAGGTCACGCGGTTTGATTTGCCTGATCCAGCGATTATTCCTTCAAATGAATTTAATTACATGTCGAACGATTTTTCCAGAGAAGAATTGGAAGAGTTTGGGTCATGGTCATCTGATGGCAGCGTGTTTACGTATTCGCAACCTCCCGAGATGAAGATTTCCCTAAATGTGCCGCTTCACGCATTTAAAAGCTTGCACAAACCCGTCCAATCAAACGGGATTTCAAGACTTCCTCCTACAATTTTTGAACAAGATGAAGAAGATGACGGAGATGAAAGCGAATCACAAGAGCGAGAAACGGCCACAAATGGGGATCATCTTTCAAATGTTCGGCGGGTGCAGAAATTGACATCTGGGCAGGCGTCGTTATATTCCAACAGGGTTAAGGAAGGTTATAATTACAGTCTTGGAATAACTACTGGTAAAGAAGATCGTACTCAGCGAGTGTTCCAGCGGAGAACCAATGCGTCATGATTTTTATGAGGTAGGAGATTTTACGGAGTTAAGGAGAAGATATATTTGTGACAAGGCGTTTGGGATTATACACTTGCTGAGATTTAATATTTTTTTATTTTTTTATTGCTAGTAGTACTATAATATTTTGATTTGAGTTATTTTGAATATTTAATAAGTATAATTGAACGTATTGAATCACAATGTGATCAGGCCCTGTAATCGGTGACCTACGATTGTTACAACCCGCTCCTCCACATCAAGTCGTCATTGACCTGGTTCAATTCCTCACTTAGTTTGTTTATTTTCAACAATTGTACGGTTGCAAAGATGGCGGATTTTAACAGCGTGCCTGGATATAACTTGGTTACTCTTTTGAAAAGGTATGTAGTTAAATCTGCCAAAATTAAGTCTCGCTGCCAATTACTGACGCGGCCTCTTCTTTTGCAGGCTCGAGGCTGCCACGTCACGACTTGAAGATCTTACCATCTTCCAAAGTCAGGCACTAGATACCAAGTCTGGAAATTCTTTGGATTCTACTACTTTGTCGGAATCATCAAATGCTACAGCAGTTCCTTCACCTGGCACTCCCGCGCCGGCTGAGGTAGTTGCTGTCCCTGTTCCGGTCGCGTCGACGCCTCCCGAGCCAGTTCCTGAACCAATTCCAGCTTCTATTAAGGAGTTTGATGAATTTATTGAAGATACGGTTACGCCGTTTGTGGTATTAAGCAAGGAGATAGATCCTATTGTTGAAGAACAGGTCAGTAACAAGTAATTAATATTTGTTTTTTTTGGTGTCATTCCCATTAATAATATGTCTGTGTACAGAGCAAGTTTTTGGAATCAGCATTTGTTGCGGAACGCGAATTTTTGCGTATCGTTTTTAAATCAAAGAAGCCGACACCTGGTGATGTATATTTCGAATTGTTTAAACCGATTACTGCTGAAGTTCAGAAGATTCAAGACATTCGTGAGAACAACAGGAAGTCTAAATTCTTTAACCATCTTTCGACTGTTAGTGAAGGTGCTCCTGCAATAGGTTGGATTGGGGTTGAGCCCACTCCAGTACCTTTCATTGGTGATTTTAAGGATAGTGCTCAATTTTATTCCAATCGGGTATTAAAGGATTACAAAGAGACGTAAGTGCACGATTCCTTTATTTACTACAATAATAGCGTATTAATTAGAATAGTGATAAGAAGCATGTTGAATGGGCGCAAGCATATTTGAAAATTATAACAAACCTTCAGGCATATGTTAAGAAAAATCATACCACTGGACCATCTTGGAACGCAAAAGGCGATGATGTCGAGAAGGTCTTGAAGAAATCAGCAGAAGCTTCATCAATTGCAGCTTCACTTGCTACTAATGGTGAAGCTGCTACTGCTGCTGCTGCTGCTGCTGCACCACCACCGCCGCCACCACCACCTCCTCCACCTGCCTCAGTGTTCCAGGTGTCATCTGAACCAGCGGCACCAGCTGGAGGTATCAATGCAGTATTCGCCGAAATTAACAAAGGTTCTTCAGTTACAGCAGGTCTTAAAAAAGTTGATAAGAGTCAAATGACTCATAAAAATCCTGAACTACGCGCTCAGAGTATTGTTCCTGCTACTTCTCCGAAGCAAGCACACTCTCCAGCTCTCCCAACTAAGCCGAAGAGCCTTAAGCAAAAAAAGCCCGCTCGCGTTGAGCTTGAAGGGTTTAAATGGATTGTGGAAAATTTTGAAAATAATCCTGAAATTATTGTCGAGGTTGAACTTAATCATAGCGTGTTTATTCACAATTGCAAGAAGTCGACAATTCAGATCAAGGGAAAGTTTAATACTGTCACGTTAAATGAGAGTGATTCAACTGGTCTTTTGGTTGAGAGCTTGGTTTCTAGCGTTGATGTTATCAAGTCGAACAATTTTGGCCTTCAAGTAACCGGAAAGCTTCCTACCATCTCAGTTGACCAATCTGATAATGGTCAGATTTACCTGAGCAAGGACTCTTTGGAGGTCGAGATTTACACGTCAAAGTCAACCGGCATTAATATCAACGTGCCAGATGATACCGATGATGGTGAATTTAAGGAACAGCCAGTTCCTGAGCAACTGTTGCATAAAATCAAGGATGGCAGAGTTGTTAGCGAGATTGTTGAACATCTCGGCTAGAATTTTTAAGTTTTTTTTTGGGATTGAATTAAATAAGTGACTATAACTTTCGTTATATTGATATGATTTGAATTCGCATTACAGGCATTTCAAAAAGTATTTCCGACTTTAATTTCGTGATTGTAACTTTTTATAATACACATATACATGAAACATATATTATCTATTTACATACGATCTCTAGCGTAGAACATGTACGCCAGCTGGTGATAGTCTAAAGGCAAAGGTGAAATAACTTCTGAATGTCCACTTCGAGCAATAGGATCACGCAAGTAAACTGCATGGCAGGTGTCAAACGAAACTTCCAAATGCGAGGGATAAATCGCAAACGGAGCGAGGAAAGTTCGAGGTGTCCATGGAGTAAAATACGGCTTTGACGGATCCTGTAATCCATAAGGTCCTTCTTGCCATGGTAATTCTCTTCCGGAGTATTCTTCAAAATATGGCAAGTACCACTTATCATGGTAATAAGAATCAGGATAATGAAGGCTTTGCTCAAACTTGACTTTCTCATCCACAGCAAGCTCATTCCTTCGTCGCACGATCGCAGTAGCAAGATCCTTGACATTGCTCTTTTCCTTTGCATCATTATCGGCTTCCACATCAGCAGACAACGAACCTGGCTCGGTAGCTTCAACGAGGGCAATCGTCAACTCCTTAATCTTGGGATCTTCTATATTCAATCTTTGCTTGTTCGTAACGTCTTCTCGCAGCGCTTCAACTGCAGCGTACTCCTGCTTTAATAACTGAGGAAGATCATCTGATATATCCTTTTTTAATTCGATAATCTGTTGACGAATACGTTCCGAAGCTAATGATCTGACCTTTCGGTAAAGCTTGGATGCCTCGTATGGACCGTCGATGGAAATTGGGGTAAACTTTTTTTTCCACATTCCTTCGGGATTGTGTTCACATTCCTTCTTGAATTTTTCAAATTCAATCTTTTGCAATGAATCAATATGTTCGGACCAGGCTTGTGTAGGTTTGTCTCGGCCAACAGCTCGCAAGACAAGGTCGGGTTCTACTGAGAGCACATCGCCTGGTCGTAATGGATGGAAACCATGCTTAGCCTAAAACATAACCGTATTCATTAGCATTCGTATAGTATTTTATTTTCATTAAATATTTTTTTTAGTCAACTTACGACTTTGCCGTTAATCTTAACTCCACGCAATCCAATAAACTCTCTAGCCTGCTTGGGACTACTAGCAAACATTGCTCTAAACAATGCCACATCCAATCGTCGTTCAAGAGGAGCATATGTTTGTAAAGCCCATGGAATTGGCTCGTCTTCCTTTTTTGATTTTTCACCCAATTTTTCACTACCTTCCAACTTCTTGGTGAAAAGTCCCTGCCATTTATGTTCCGTTAAGAAATCGCCATGGTAAGCTCTGGTTTCCTTTTTGCCTCTCCATTTTTGCTGATACAAATTGCCTTCACCTTCAATATGAACCTTTTTCAGTAAATTGTAAAAATTCTGCTTATGCCATGAGGCTCGAACAAGCTAAAGTTGAAAAAAAGGAAACGCCCTGTTAGAGATTCCGATAATGACAAATGGTACGCGATCATTATTGGAAACAACTTACACCACGAATCAGAGATCTGACGGGAGTCGACGGTTTCTTCGGCATCTTTCCTACTAGGCTGACACTTCAGTTGGACCAGAACAAAAAGCAATTGTCCTAATAAAATGAAGATTATCTACTACTCGGGTTGTGAATTTGATAATTTGATTTGAAAAATTTTGGGTGACTTCGGGACAAAGTTACCCGGTGTGTAAGGATATTTAGTTAGTTAGACCTGATGAAATGACCAAAACATGACAACTTTTATTAAATTTATTTCCTTGTAATCATCAATGGATGCTAGTTTTTTTGGACGGGATAATGAGCTACATGAGAAATACTGAGCAAAGCGACACTTGGTCTCCGCTACCCCAACGGAAATTATCGGATGGATTTTGTTAACACATGTTTGATACCTACCTACCTTGAATGAGTAGTGTGATATTTATTTTTTATTTACTAAAAACAATGCTTGCTTGCACCTGTTCAAATTTCTACCCAGTTGTCACATAGCCATTCTGCTGAAGAAATCAACTATTGAATAGTCATTTTGCGCAACATTGTATACGTGTTCGCAATTCGTACGTTTTTGATGGTGCCAGTAGATTACACTGTTTGACAGTTAAAATATAGTATAGAGACTGCCATGATTATTATTATGATTATTATTATTCCATATATTAAGGACTGCGGTGAATTTGTTGGTGAAAAAGATCAAATAATAGCGTAATCCACAGAGCAAAGCATCCACGTGCATTCTTTGTTTGATCAAGAAAGATTCATTCGGTCGGTTTATTGGCACATTTTGCTAGGCTATGACGTGGTGCATTTTATAGGCTGAATTTGCATTAAATATTTGACCTAGAGATCTGCCGTGGTAGTATCACGCAGAGTGGCCACACCTATAAACACCCCGTACGTTACGCGACGCGCTGATCCATTGCTTGTATCCATGCCTAAATGGCTTTGAGAAAGCTTGAGCGCATCTTCTATTTGTGGAATTTGAAGTCATGCAACCATGCCTGCAACTGTTGCCTCGTGCATGGGGTTAATGACGAGCTTAACACTTGGTGATGCGTTTTGTGACTTGATCACAATTTGTTTTACCCGGCCTGTGTTGAGTTTGCGCAGCCTAAGCTTAGGGTTGCTATTAGGCCAAATGCGGAAGGCGAATTAGGTCATCGTGCCGCACTCACAAATTCAAAATGGGCCAAATTTCCAAGCCTTCGCTCCATAGCAAAAGTCCTAACTCGAGCAAGCCCTACATTTCATAATAATACGTGTAACTAACTATAGTATATAAACATAATGACCGCCGCCAGACTGTTGTCCAAATCCATTCCCAAATCTTTTTCTCCATTCGCCAGATCGTTTTCTTCTACCGCTAGAACCATGGGTGTCGATATTACTCCAATTGCTCCCGGTGAGTTGAAAGTGATTCACGTCCGAGACTCGGTTTCGGGTAATTGTTGATTTGTTGCGGTGCTGACCCGATTGCAAGGCAACGGCCAGGACTTCCCCAAGCCAGGTGACGTTGTCACCATCCACTACGTTGGAACTCTCGATAACGGAAAGAAGTTTGACTCTTCCAGAGACAGAGGTATTTATATGCTATTTATTTTTTCAGGAGCTTTGAATATTGATAGCCAATTAATTATAGGCGCTCCATTCCAGACCAAGATCGGTGTCGGTCAAGTCATCAAAGGATGGGACGAAGGTGTTCCTAAGCTTTCCCTTGGTGAGAAGGCTAAGTTGACGATTTCTGGGTATGTTTTAACCTCTTGTCGATTTTATTTTGTTTGGTCATTGCTAACGTGGTCATCGATTTTAGCGACTATGGCTATGGTTCCCGTGGTTTCCCCGGTACCATTCCTCCCAATGCTACCTTGATCGTAAGTACAAGCGTATAACGGGATAAGCATTATGCTAATAATTAAATAGTTTGAGGTTGAGCTTCTTGGAATCAATGGCAAGACCGTCTAAGCGCGTAAAGTAGGGAACGCCTAAACTGTTTTAGTATACATATATATATAAGTCAAATTGAAGTAGTGTAGTTTATAAGACCTTTTTTCCCTTTAAATTTTCCCCCCTATTATACAAAAAGCAATAGAAGCTCTCAAATGTTTCTTATTTTCGAGTTTGGCGGGAACTTCTTCGTGGTCCTGACGACCGGGTTGTAACTGCCCTGCCTCCTCTTTTGCGTCCTCTGCCTCTTATTCTAGTACTAGCTCGCGTGCCAACTTCTTCTTCACTAGCTTCTTCCTGTTCGCCTTCTTCTTGCTCGCCTTCTTCCTGTTCATCGTCGACTTCATCTACGTCACCCTCTCCGTCGTCACCATCAGCTTCTTCACCATCACCATCAGCCTCTTCCTCCACAGGTTCGTCTTCTTGACTCTTTGGTGGTCGTCCAATTCGACCCCCTTTTTTCCCTCTAACAACTTTACTCCGTCGACCGCGAGCAGCACTAGCTTGTTCTCGGCTTTCCTTGGCTTTCTCCGTTAGCGGCCTGCCCCTTCGCCTGGTCGATTTCTCAGCTGCTTCATCGTCCTTGGTGTCATCATTCTCAGAATTAACATCTACGCTAGTCAAATCATCATCCAAGCTGTTTTCCCGCCCTCTCCTGCGAGATGACGATCCTTCAGTCACTGATAACTGTGCCGGACTCGAAACCTGCGAGTCAGGTGCCCTTGCATGCTCTAGTAGTAATTCACCATAATCATCCCATGGCAACTGAAATTCTGACTTGATCTTGGTAACTTTTTCAATTTGAACTTCCTTAGCAGCAGCAGCGGCAGCGGCAGCTGCGGCGGCGATATCCGTCTTTCGTTTACGCCTTGGTGGTGGAGATGGCGGTGTCGAGCTCGTTGCACTTGGTGATTGTGATGATCCGTCTGTTCCATCCTCCTAAGAAAAAAATGTTAAACTTTTACGGATGGTTCGGTTTGGTTTGAGGTGGCCTACCAAGTCGTCAAGACCTTCAAGATCATATAAAGTTGCAAGCTTATCCCATATGCTTTTTGTTGTCAAATATGGGCCTTGCACGTTCGGATTATTTACCATTTGACATATGCATACCATTAAAAAATGCTTGTTAATACCTGCCGATAGTTTAGCCCAAATCCAAAAACTAAAATAAAAAATTGATTGCTTTTACGAATAATGAAATTTCCATACCAACAGGTTTGTATCGACATATTGCTTTAAACAAAGCAATTTCTTGTTCAATGCTCCACGCATCCGGAACAACATCTTCATTACTTTTTCCCCTAGTCATAATTACTGTTGTTTTTTTACATATAACTAAGCACAAAGAACTGAACGGAAAATCCAAAATGTGTAAACTACTCCATCTCTCTGGTTTCAAGATTGGGTATTCGTGCCCTTACCCTCTTATTTTTGAAAAACAAACACCTAACCCGATTGTTTTTAGCAAATGCGTTTTTCTTCCTTTTGCACAGGCTCGATATTACAATTTTGACAAAAAAGATTTGCAGAGATTTTAAACAGCGTTGTTGGAGCTCGTTTGTGATCGTATGATTGAGCAAAATTATTTTAAGTGGATGTTACTATGGACAACTATCGAACGCGCTTGCCACTTGGCTGGATTGGATTAAATGGATGTTGGTTATATCGACCATGACCTAGTAGTATATATCGATATAAATATAATGAGTTCACGTAGTAATTTGGACTAATTTGCACTAGTTAACGCTTCTTTGCACAAATAGCTCAATTTGCGGTATCTCAAACGCGTGAAGCTTGACGCGTTTCTTTTTCAATTTAGTTAATACGCGTCTTTACGCGTCCACTTGAAATTAAATTAAAATTAACATAATCGAACCCCCTTGCGAAAAGCACAATGAGCCTTGAATTTTCCCCCGTTTTCCTCTCTTTTTTCTTTTTCAAAATTACCGATACTTGCATAGTTTCCCAACTGATTTTTTTTTTGAGCATTTCGTTTTTTGTTTTAATTTATTTTGCATTTTATATAAATTCAATTGACGAGACTTTTGCAGTAATGGCTGATGACATGCGACAAGCTCCCCTGGCGGATGCTCTTATGCAAGACAGGGCGCACATGTTTATGGAATTTATTGATAGTGAAAATACTCCTACCAATTACAGGGATCACATTCGACTGATGCTTGCTCGGAACGAACGGCGACTGGTTGTTAATCTTGACGAGATCAGAGAGTTTGATCGTGAATTTTGGGAAGGGTGAGATCTAAAAAAAAAATAGATACCTTAGAGTAGAAAGAAACCAGATTGTTAATATGATTTTATTTTTCAGAATTTTAAAAACTCCAGCCGAATATCTTCCAGCGCTTGACAGAGCATTGAAGGATAGTGTGCTTGCGACCGCAGACACGACACGGTATCGGATAACCGACACGGACAACTTTTACGTTGCCTTTAGGGGCAGTTTTGGTGACCATGCCGTCAACCCGCGCACAATTTCTGCATCACATATTGGCAAGCTTATCAGTTTGGAAGGAATCGTCACAAGATGCTCACTTGTGCGGCCGAAAATCGTTAGATCGGTACATTATTGTGAGGAGACGACAATTTTTTATGCCAGGGAATATCGTGATCAGGCAATGGCTGCAACTGCGCCCACGCTTGGGTCTGTTTTTCCTCAGGAGGACCCTAATGGGAATCCGTTGATTACTGAATATGGTTATTCAACTTTTAAAGATCATCAAACAATGTCGATTCAGGAAATGCCCGAACGTGCGCCCGCGGGTCAGCTTCCTCGCGGTATTGATGTCATGTTAGACGATGATCTTGTTGACACTGTTAAGCCTGGTGATCGTATTCAGCTTGTTGGCATGTACAAGTCAATGGGTAGCAGAAACGCAACCAGTTCTTCCTCATCTTCCAGTTTCCGTACCGTCGTTCTCGCAAACAACATCGTGCTGCTTTCGTCCAAGGCCAGTGGTGGCATCGCGCGAGCTCGAATTACTGATATTGACATTCGAAACATCAACAGAGTTGCTAAAAAGAAGAACTTGTTTGAATTACTTTCTCAATCACTGGCGCCATCGATCTATGGTCATGACTACATCAAAAAGGCAATACTGTTGATGTTACTTAGCGGCATGGAGAAAAATCTTGATAATGGCACCCATATTCGTGGTGACATCAATATTCTGATGGTTGGTGATCCATCTACTGCAAAATCGCAATTATTGCGGTTTGTTCTAAACACGGCACCGTTAGCAATTGCCACTACGGGTCGTGGCTCGTCAGGTGTCGGTCTCACTGCTGCGGTGACGCAAGACAAGGAGACTGGCGAGCGAAGGTTAGAAGCTGGTGCCATGGTTCTCGGTGATCGCGGAGTCGTGTGCATTGACGAATTTGACAAGATGAGTGACGTTGATCGAGTGGCCATTCACGAAGTTATGGAGCAACAAACCGTGACCATCGCCAAGGCTGGCATCCATACGTCATTGAACGCACGATGTTCCGTGATCGCAGCTGCCAACCCCGTGTACGGCCAATATGATCCTCACAAGGATCCGCATAAGAACATTGCATTACCAGACTCACTTCTTTCTCGTTTTGATTTGCTGTTTGTGGTCACTGATGAGATCAACGACGCCCGAGACCGTGCCATTTCAGAGCACGTGCTAAGAATGCATCGGTATGTCAAGCCAGGCACGGAGGAAGGCGTGCCCGTAAAGGAAGACGCGGGCC
Organism: Lipomyces japonicus; assembly: GCF_038497905.1. NCBI lineage: Eukaryota > Fungi > Ascomycota > Lipomycetes > Lipomycetales > Lipomycetaceae > Lipomyces > Lipomyces japonicus. Next base: position 51,172 of record NW_027117877.1, read on the forward strand.
AGAGCTTGCAAGTCGGAGCCGGGTCGACATCACACAATGCTGATGGTGATGAATCCGACAATGAAACTGCTGATGCAGCTGGTGGTCACACTGACGATGCGGATGAACACAAGGTGTACGAAAAATTTGACGAATTGCTGCATGCCGGAGTCACAACGAGAACAAGAATCAATGACATTCGCAAGGCAGAAGTGCTGAGCATTGGATTCATCAAGAAGTATGTTCACTATGCCAAGACTCGGATTCGGCCGGTACTGGGCCAGAACGCTGCAGATTTTATTGTCGAGGCGTACACGAGTTTAAGAAATGATGAGTTGAGCGCGAACCAACGAAAAACCTCGCCCATCACAGCGCGAACTTTGGAAACGTTGATTCGTCTCGCGACTGCTCATGCCAAGTCACGATTATCAAACGCTGTCGAAAGGAAAGACGCCGTAGCCGCGGTTGAAATTCTTCGATTTGCATTGTTTAAGGAAGTCACGAAGACCGTCCGACGGAAGAAGCAGAAAGTGGAGGATGAATCAGACTTCGAAGATGACGAAGAAACTGATGATGAAGCCGAAACTGATGACAATGCAGAGGATTACGATCCGGCTCGATCGACGACAAATCTCACCGCTCGTCAACAGGCAATGAGAAGTGGCAGGCAAGGATCAGGAAGAAGAAGAAATTCTGAAGGCATGGTTACTGACCAGGAAGATCAATCAAATTTCGAGGTTCTTGCGCAAGCGGTAGAGGCCATGGGTGTAAATGAATCGGGAGAGAGCAGCTCGATGGCCGGACAGCAGCCTGGTACGGGCATTTCAAAGACCAGATTAGCCACATTCACAAGAGTAATGGGACAGTTAATGTCCAGTCAATTTTTTGCTGAATCTTACGCCAGACTTAACGACGTGATTTTAGAAGTGAACAAACGGCTTCCACAAGAAGAACAGTTTGCAGAACAAGAGGCGACAACTGCATTAGCTAAAATGCAGGAACAGAACAAGATTATGATTTCTGACACCATTGTGTATCTGATTTAGATCTGTTCCCAGATTCTTTTATTATTGTTTCGTTTATTTTTTTTGAATTTTTTTGTTTCGGAGTGGTATTTTCCTTTTTTTCTGGGCGCGTGGATAAATGTGGCAATTGCTATTAAATGAACTTGGGCAATTTTAATAAATTTATAATACATTAATGACTTTCGTATTCAAGTCCTGAATAATAATCAATACTTCATGCTTGGCCGGCTTCACCGATTCGTTCTGCTTGAGCCTCCAGGCTGCTAACATCTGCCACGTCACCAGGTGGTACTGTCAACGGTTCAAGCGTCGGCAAGCGTGAATCAGAAGTAACATGCTGAGCCAAATTTTCTCGTTTCAATTCAGCAATTTCTTTTAACCTTGTAGAACTTGCCATGTCCTCGTTCGACATTTGCGCAAACTGTGCCGGCGTGATTTCGCCCTGAATCAATCGACGAGCCAATTCCGGGTTATGCTTGAGGTTGAGAAGTTTTTCTCGCAAAACGGGACGATTAATTTGTTCATGATTAAATTCAAACAAGGCCCGTTCGATTTGCTCACCCAATTGCTTGCACGTAGCTGTATCGACTTGGTCGTGTTGGCCATCATCCTTATTTGATATTTCCAGTGCGGATGTAAACGCTGTGGCCGATAGTCTACGCGTGGAAGTCATTAAGTTTTAACTCTACTTTGGGAATAAACAATTAAAAAAAATTCCAGTGTCATTCAAGATCAAGACATAAATGGGATATGGAGTTGGCAATGATTGAGCGAAAACTGGTTTTTATATGAGACTAGTTACATCTCGTGGCTGTGATGTCATTGTCATCCAACCTTGTCGGCAAACAGACTGGCAAATTAAAATAAAGGGTTAGGGCATTAGCGTCACAAGACTTTAGAGGAATAGAGCTATTTTGCTTGCTATTTTGCTTTTACAAACGTGACTATCGTTATCAAGTTGCGATTTTTTTGCGGTCCCATGCAATCCTGGAGATTGGACCAAGGAACAACTCCCATAGTGCGCGTCACGTTTGTAGGAGCAAGGAAGGAATTACTTACAACAGGAAAAGTCAGCATTGATTCGGTCGCCGGTTCCACTTTAATGAACGTTGATGTCATTAAGTTTGTTAACGTAATAAACTTCTTTAATATATAGTACGTAGGGCACCAAATGTTGCAAATTTATTGCTAAACAGGTCCATCTTCTGCTATACGTGTTAATCTGTCGGTACATGTTTGTGATCCCTATCAATTTTTATTTTTCTGCAAGTTCATGACAGCTCGTTTAACAAAGACTCCAATCAGCCAATATTCGAATAGCTTAGCGATGTCAGCCAGGAATCTGAAGTGATTCGATGTGGCTAATAGTGGTTGCGGAGGCATACATTGCTTGAGATACTTCCGATGGGAAAAACGGAGGCAAATGGGCTCAGGTTCGGACAGAATGATTCGTTCAAAGACAAAAAAAATGGTTAACTTTTCCACTACTGAAGCAAGCATATTGTCGTAGTTTAAACAGGTGTTCGTTCCAGTAATGTGCTATTTTGACGAGCTTTTTTTATGGAGCGGTCTGAAAAATGGGGGTTAAGTGTGTGGATAATAAGCGCTATTGAAGAATGCGTCTATAATCTTCTGTTTTTTCGATATTATGAATAAATAATACACGTCAGGGGCACCTAGTGTCCTAGTTAAGATAAAAAAAAAAAGATTATGAGATCTGTAAAAGTTTCAGTTAATATACTAAATTTTTACGTGGTAATTTACCAGTTACTAGTCACAAAGCCGCCGCTATCGTTAATTGATGAAAAGGATGCGTTCAACATCAAATTCCCGCCATCCCAATTAAACCCCGTAAAAATAATTGTTCGCCTTTTTCATTTGCAAGGTCAAACCTTCAACAAAAAAAAAATACCATGGTAATCATTTTCCTCAGTGTAGATGCTCTTAGTCACTGAATCATGGCTTTTTTTTTAAAGCAAGACTAATTGATTCCGATCAGATTGCAATCACTGTGAAAGAGAAATTTTGAAAATCATGACCTGTTGGAGTAATAGTTTCAATATCCCGTTATTTACATACTGTAAGCAAAAAAAGGGAGCCTTCTTTAAGTATGCTTAGCCGAAAATATATTGACAACTTGTACCAAAAAAAGATATATGCATATCCCACGAGGTTCTCTAGAAAACAGACAAAAGCAAGGAATTGTACGTTACGTTAGGTAAAGTTGAATATAATTTATTGACATGCGTATACTAGACTTTTAGCAGCCAGGATTTCGAACCACCATAAAACAAACAGAACCAGTAACTAACTGCCATGTATGTTTAACCATCAAATTAACAAATATGGTACTATATTACAGGTAGATTAAATTATATATAATTTATTGACACGCGTATACTATGATGAAACAAGAAAACACAATTTTTTTTTTGATGATTTTTACATTTTATGATATTTTTGATTTTTAAAATTTTTAACTGTAGGTATGATTAACGTCAAATGTGACTGAACTGAATAAGGTTACTGATAAGCCGTTCTAGTGAAAAAAAAATAGTAGCAGCAGCAGACAGATTAACATGTCGATAATAAAACAAGTCGGTATCATGAACCAAAATTGATTCAAATTTGTATAATAATTAATCTTGTTCGATATCTCAATATCAAAATCATATGCCAATCAGGTATCGCATGTGATGTTTAATGTCATGATCCTTGACTTCCGTACTTCTCCATCCTGTCTGGAATTTGCAAGTGCGAACTGAAACCTACCATCGCGGGGGGACGTGGCAGCTTTGCTGACTGAAACGACTGCGGAGGGAATATTTTCTCTTATCGGTTCAGAACAACGGTATACCTCATCAGTTCAACACGCATAGATGGATCAGGACATTATTTCTCAACTCCAAGGTTCAGCGAACATTTTCTCTGGTTCGAAGGTAGTAATTCAACAACTCAACCCAAGTTGAAATGCTACCAATTGATTTCTCACTTCTTCCATCTGATTTGACATT